>NC_056727.1:704407679-704707679 GCF_019279795.1 Protopterus annectens | reverse complement strand
CTCAAATGCAGTTCAACATATTTACAAGCTGTTAGGAGATCAATTTTTGCCCTGAAACAGTGGTGGTTTATGCTTTGCAAGAAATTAAGTCAGCGGATAACAAAGTATACAAGTTGCTTCCTATACTAAATGGGCTCATTAGTGAGGTAGCAGGTCTGAAACAAAACTTTCTAGGTGAATGCAAAGATGCTGTTCAGCTGACAGATGAGCAGCAATGTGTCAAGCAGACATAAAAGACATCAATTGCTGTGATTCAGGGTAAGCAGTATATAATTATACATTTACAACAGGAAGGTATAGGATTAATATAACAGATTCTGTCATGAGAATATATGCTTTCTAGGACTGCAGGAATCACTTGGAGGTTATGATATGAAGAACACAAAGGGTGGTGAGAACACACTCAAAGCTAAGCACCCTGTAAAAGTTACTGATAATCTTCATCACTTTAGCTCAAAGGAGTGACTACTAAATTTAGTAATGTCATCTGCTGGTGTGCTGGCAACAAATTACCGAGGTGCAACATTATAGATCACTGCTGTAACAATGAAGTGGTCTAGCATACGTGGCAAGACTGGATGTGGGTCTAATTAAACTGAATGTACAGGCTTACTGTAAGAAACTGAGGTGTGGTGAATCCTTGGGGGAATCCTGGGACTTCTAAGAAGCAGTGTTATAGACTGATAGGGGAGTGATGAATGGTCAGCTCCCAAGGAGTGAGGACTTGGATGTAGCCATCAGTAGACATTGAGAGAGTACAGTGGAGCTCTCAGATGCAATTAAGCAACCAAATGTTAAAACAGACAAGCTGTGGGGTGAATTTGAACTGATTGATGGATGAAGCACTGGAGTGCATGTCCTGTTCATCAATGGTTCTCAAAAAACACTGATACAGAAGGATGGTCAAATGGCTGTGGATGGGAAAAAACTGCTCAAAAGTATAGGGTGAAGACACGTGGTTTAAGGAACAACCTTATAAGTGAAGAAGAGGTCTACCAGTGGAAAGAAACTGGAGGATGGATTCAGAGGCTGGAAAGCATCAGAGGTCCACTGGTACTGGTGGGCACAATGAACTCAGAGAAGAGAAAAAAGCAAAAGTCTAAGGCCAGAAGGTAAGGAAGGGTGAGACTGGTTGCTTTTCTCTACTGGTGACTGGCTACAAGACAGGGTCTTTTTCTAAGAGTGGAAGAAAATCAAGGAATTGTGGCAGACTTCGGAGGAGACTGGATAAACAGACTGAGTGATAAGAGGACTGGATGAAAGGTATTTTAAAATGTACAGAGTGATGAAGATGTCTCAAGACAGAAGTATGAATTCTGGAAGAAACACTAGCCTGTGAGCAGTCAAAGGTCCAGTAACAGTTAAATTTGATGGAAATGAACATCACTTTTGACTTTTTACGTGGCTAACTGTGAATGGGATGAAGGTTGTGATTTGCTGCAATACAGTGCCACGTTTTGTTGTTTTTATTAGAAAAGTCTACAGATGAACTTTTAAGATTGCAGCAGATGAGGGGGGCAAATTGAAATGGATTACACAAACACACACACTTTATATATATATATATATATATATATATATATATATATATATACACACACACACACATTTATGTGCTGGAGTGGAATGAGAAATACTGATGTAATGAAAGAGGAATGTTCTCATGCACTTGTTTTGAACATCGGTAAAACAGTCAGTGTTGATAATATTAAGTGATGTTTGAGGAAGGGGGTATATCTCTCAACTGTAAAAAGTTTTGCCTCACAGTTTTGGTCCTTTCCTGATAAAATTTGTGTTTCATAGCAAATCACTGAAGATTTAAGTAAATGAAATCACTACATAATGACAGACATTTGAGTTTCAATCTTCATGTCCTCCAAAAAATGCATGCCAAAGCAAAACCTATTCTAGCAACTTTCTAAATTTATAACAGCAACATTGAAAATATGTCCCTATTTTTGGCCTTCACCCTTTCATCATTATTGGCTCTGTCCAGATTTTTTGCACTAAGAGGTTGAGAGGTATGAAGGGGGAAATAATGGGATGAGGTCTGGTAGGGCGGATATAGTAAAAAAAGTCTTGGGAAGTGTTTTAAATGTTATATTAGGGAATCTTGCTAAAATCTAATGACTGCAAACATGAGGTGTGTGTGTGTGTGTGTGTGTGTGTGTGTGTGTGTGTGTGTGTGTGTGTGTGTGCTGAGTGAGAAAGAAAATGGAAAAAGAGACGGAGAGAGGAGGGTACATGGCCCACATTATCAATGACGGATATTGTGATGTCTTAACTTCATCTAAACAAGTATACCAGGAACTATCATAAGCATATTAAAAATGTGGACTTGTGGACCAGGGAATCTAGCACAGTTAAAAGGATGAATACTGTGTTTAAGAGAAATTGTGCCAGGGTATTCTGGCAATGGCTAAATGGGGCATAAAACTGTAATGTAAGAGGAATGTAGACAGAACATGTCTAATAAAAGGAAGCTGGTTGGTTGGAGTATAAATAGAACTACTGATGGGTCAACATGAGGACTGGACTCAACATATTATTTGTAAGAGAAATTCATCTGTTTTGGCTATGGTCAACATAGCAGAAATATACCTATGTTTAAAGACCTTATGTGAGAGCTGTTACATGACTGTCATTTTGTAGAAGGGTTTTACAGCAACAGGGTAGTACAAGACACTAAAATAAACCAAATGCACCTGGGTAACACACTATAACATTTATTAAACAAAAAAGAATGGTAAGCGCTTTCACAACTTATCGTTGCTTCATCAGACAAAAACTAAAAAGAATACTGTGCTTAAATACACATATTAGATCAGTTGATCAATCAATTATTCAATTAACCAATGTTGGCTCATCTAGATTATCCAACAATAATACCTTGCATACAAATGAATTTGCAAGACAAAACGTTATAAAATCCACATACCAGATATAAATACCATTCTAAAAACGTTTATATAAATATATTATTTTTAAAATGAATAAAACATAGGTAAAACATCAAGTGGTATCATAAAAAATGCAGTTTAATGCTTGAGATGCCTTGCTTTCAGAGAGGGAACTAAAGTAGTAATGCCATTCAGGCCAGGATATCTTTCAGCATTTAATTTAAGTATCTACTTCTGTTCATAACCCACAGTTATGTTTTCTATGTCCCCTCCTCTACTATTCCTGTGTATATGTTGTATAACACAGAATTTAAAATAATGAGACTGATTAGTACACATAACATGATTCGCAAGTGCATTAGACTGCTTACTATTTTTAATGTCCCTAATATGCTCTAAAATTCTCTCCTTAAACATCCTATTAGTTTTACCCACGTAAAACACTGGGCATTGCTGGCAAAAACAAAAATAAACGACATCAGTAGTTCTGCAATCATAGTATTGTTTAGCACATAGCCTAAAATTTCTAGTAGGATGAACATATTTATTTTGACTAAAAATGTACTGACAGGCATTACAGTTCCTGCACGGGAAGGTGCTACAGCGAGTAGAAAAACTAGCTGTGTTACGTACTTCACCATTGCAAAGATGTTGCTTAAGCGATATATTATTCCTAAAGCTAAAATTTAGAGCATCACCAATACTGGTGACAAGACTAGGAACTTCTTGTAATAAATGCCAATGTTTCTTGATTACATCTGTATATTGGTTAACATTGCTTGCAAATTGGAATACTACTCTGAATTCATTTGTTTTGAGTGTGGTTATTTCTAGTTGTCTCAACAAGATCTTTATTATAATCCAGGTAAGGTCTGCATCTAGTATGTCTTAACTTCCAGGCATCAGAAATGGTCTTATCAATATCTGAATTTGAGTAACCCCTCCCCAGAAACTCAAACTTTAAACTTTGAAGTGCTGCCATTGCCTCTTCATCTTTATTATGTAGACGTAGTGTTCTAAAAACCTGTCCCTTCAGTACATTCCTAGGAATGTGTCTGGGGTGCATACTTGATTTATGTAGACATGTGTTTCTTCTAGTTGGCTTAAAATAAATGTTACTACTTAGACAACTGGAAAGAGATTTTGTAACACTGACATCAAGAAAATTAATTTTTGTATTAGAGTATTGAAAAGTAAATTCTCAAAAAATCGGTTGTCGTGTGCAGATATTCTACAAATTGTGTAATATCTGTACCATTACCTTTCCATAACATAAAAACGTCATCTACAAAGCGTACGTACCAAAGTACCTGTTCAAAAAATGGATTATTGATAGATAGAACATGCTGTTCTTCCCAGCAAACCAAGGATAGGTTAGCGTAGCTGTTGGCACAAGCAGTGCCCATAGCCACGCCAACCTTTTGTAAAAAGAACTGATCTTAGAACATGACAATGTTATTTTCCAAGATAATTTCTAATAAAGTGCAAATTAATATAATCTTATTGTTGGTATAACTTCTATTTGCAGTAAGAAATTATCTTATTCTTTCAATGCCCCAAGTATTTGGTATGCTAGTAAATAGAGATTCTATGTCCATTGTGACAAAAACAAATTGTTCATCTTTATCAATACTTTCCATTCTATTATGCAACCGTTCTAGGAACATCTTAGTATCCCTAAGTACTGTATAGCAATTTGCTAAGAGGCCATGCAAGCTACCTTCAACATATATCGAAAGGGGTTCAGTACACCAACCGGCCCCTGAAACAATAGGGCGCATAGGTGGAGCATATAAATCTTTATGGATTTTAGGTACAAGACACTGTTGACTTTACTGGATAATGGTGTTGAGGACAAGGCCTCCATGAGTACATATACATTCTAGAGATTAGAGGCTAGACATACGTGGAATAAAAGTTCTGGTGGAGGAGGAGGAGTTTTTTAGGTTTAGCTGGGTGCTTGGGAGCAGGAAGAGATGTTGGGTGAAGAGTAAGATTCAAGAGTCAAAAACAGGGCCCGGGTGCAGAGACAGGTACCAGCTGCCTGGAGTGCATGGGGAAAATGGGATGATTACCAAATACAGATGCAGGCATTCAGGAAAGGGATCAAGACATGTGCAGGCGGTAGGTAGTGGATAAGGAAGAGATTAAGAGCAGGGGGCAGGAAAGGATAAAATAAGATAACTAGCTACAAGAGAGCTATGGCAGGACCACTATGGAGCTGTTGATGTTTTTAGCATAACGTGAGCTAGGGGAGTAGTGTCACACAACCTGTAGTTATGTGGAGGCGTGACAGTGTAGGTGTTCTATGTATCCTAGAATCTCTGATTGCCTCACTTATCCAGAGTACAGACAAAACAGCAGTAATTTGTACTGAAGGTGCTACCAATCTAGAGCAAATTGAAGGAAATTCTTCAAAGAATTCCAGATGATCCTATACCAAAAGATGTCCACCATTTCCAGCAACATGTTCAAGCTCCTTGTGAAAATATGGGCAAGATTCCCATGAGAGTCAGTATGTGGAGCTTTCAGCACTAGATGTGCTCAACCAAGTCAGTGATGCCTAAGATGGGAGCGAATCCTCCCCATGCCCTTTGGAACAAGAAAGTGGACAGAACAGAACCCCCTTCCTTGTTTCAAAAATGAAGATGCTCCAAGTCCCCATGAGAAGATGAGTCCTGGCCTGTATAAGGAGCTTCATGGAGGCAAACTAGACATTTAAGTGAGTACTGACAGGGAACAACTTAAGAACTTCAGTGTAGCTATCTGGCATCATGATTATGAACTCACCGTCTTTCATTTTTTTCCAGTCTGGAACAAATTTGCAGAACAGGTCTTTTGTGGAGTCCCAAGTAATGTATGCCTCCTACAGGAGCCAGTAACGGGCAGAACATCCTAATGACCTGTCACGTCTTATTGTACTAAAGAGCTTATTCTTTTTTGTGGAAATGGACTGGCTTAGAACAACACTAATAGGCTGGAAGCATCATAGATGACCTCCAGAGCTGTCGACATTTGTTTCCTTTTTTTGTAGGCTTTTCATAAGGCCTTGCAAAGCCTGCCTAAACACTACTTCTCCCTGACAGGTGGTATCCAAAATGGAATGTTAAAGTCATACTTCAAAAAGGACAGCCTAAGTCATGCGTATAAGATAAGGTCTCACATAAATACAGTTTTGTCAGAAGAAATCCAACGTAAGTACAGTAAGTGTGGCTTGTACAGCTACGTCAGACAGCAAATGTAAAAACAGTTTAAAGACTTCTACTTCTAGCTGGGCATTAATCCCTACGTCACTCGATGGGTTGCCAACTGGCTTACTGACGGAACCCACACTGTAAAAGTAGCTGACTCCAAATCCAGCTCCAGAAGAGTGGAGTACCACAGGGTTTAGTCCTGGGGCCTCTCTTGTTTGGCATCTACTTCTCTGAAGTACAGGCCAACACTAAGGGACTCTGGCTAACAAAGTTCGCAGATGACTGCAAACTGGGAGCCATTATTGAATCCCCAAATGATGTGGATACTCTACAAAAGTGCTTTACAGAAACAGATGCTTGGTGCCAGAGCCATGGGCTCAAGCTCAATGCCAAGAAATGTATAGTTATCCACTTTGTGAAAAAACATGTACCCGTGAATTACCACATAGATGGCAGTACACTAAACACTGAAAGTGTGATGAGCCGTAGGGACACAGGTGGACAGTGGTCTCACCTTCAATAACCACATCGCCACAACAGTCGGGAAATCCTTCTATGTGGCACACCTCATCACTAAGGGCTTTTCATCCAGAAAAAAGGAGGTCATTGTCCCACTGTACTCATCCCTCATTAGACCCATTATAGAATACAACGCCCCATTTGGTATGTACCTCTCAAGACATCTGCAACAACTGGAAAGGCCACAGAAATACCTCACTAAAAGGCCTAAAGCAGATGCCCTATGCTGACCGCCTTAAAAAACTCCAGCTATACTCTGCCGCATCTCGTCTACTCCGAGGCGATCTCTGCTTAACATATAAGGCCATGTCAAACCCAGAGCTGTTGGACATGCTACACTTAAAGAAATCCCAATCCTTCAGAGCCACACATTCCAGGGATCTAAACCTTGTCATCACAATAAACAAAACATGCTGGAGGGATAGGTTCCTGACCCAGAGACTCCCCAGACTCTGGAATAGACTGTCCATACATGTCAAGCAGAGTGCCTCTTTGGCCCTCTTCAAAAGGAACCTTGATGATTGGATGGGAGATAGGAAATTCACCCCGGGGATCATGTCAGTCGCCCTGCTAGACAGGGTCCAGGGAAGTAAATAGTGTGGGAAGAAATAGCCAGGGAATTGTTATTGCTAGGCTTGTATAGGCCCTAGGGCCGACAGCCTAGTACCAACCTATGAACCTACAGTAAAAGCACCGTTAAATGTGTGGTTTAAGGTAAAAATTTGGTTAAACAGAAATCTAAGCAGTCTACTACTAAAAAACGTTCCAGAAATGTAAATTTTAAACTGATCAGTTCAGTAATGTTAAATCTTTCTAGACACAAAAAGGGTTAAATGCAGAAGCAAGCTGTAGTGGGTGAGGTAATGGAAAAACTTCACAGAAGCATAGTTGGCTCATCCAGCATCCTGTGCTAGTCCCATGAACTAGCACCCTATCCTCTCAATTAGAGCAAAAAAAACTTTTGCAAAACTTGCAGGATGCTTCCAGCAGTACTCGATCTGCAAATCCTCAAATCCACCAAAGCCCCATCCTCCATCCAACTCTTCAAGTTAATAGCAAAAAACAGCCATTTCTTCTAATGTCACACCACTCAGGTGGCCAGATGTACGACATGTCCTCCCTCCTGCCCCAGCCAATTAGGTCTCATTTCTGTGCCCTACCCTAATCCTCCTTCTGCACATTTTATTAAAAAAATAATTTCTTCTTTTAAAGCATAGTAAATTGATTGCTACAAATGTGCCAAACAGTTGCAGTGGTTTTTATGCTGCCTGCACAGAACATTACGGCACTCAGGTTTTAGTTTAAAAACAAAATCTTTTCTCTCTTAAACTGTAGCAAGCAGTTTGCTGCAGTTTATACCGTGCACAGAATGTTACAATTGCCAAGTTTTGGTTTTAAAAAAAGAAATAAATACCGGCTTTTAAAAGCTGGTATTGCATTATAGAGAGACTGGGATTGGCTAATTGCTACCCCCGCTAACACTTTGTACTCAAGGCAGTTGCCCCTCTCACCCCACCTTAGCTACACTACTAAAAAACATCCACATAATACACAGCATGAACTGGTGTTTACATAAACAATGATATTTTGGGCTTCTGATATCAGTATGGTTTCAGATTTAGAATAATGCACACATTTTAACAAATTCTAGTTTACAGTCTTCAGAAATCATTGTAAATTTTACAGTATATATAATTCAGAATGCAGAGTTACATTGCAGTATTGCAAACGCAGACCAGCCTAACATAAACACACCAGTGTATGTGACATGCATATTTCAGGACAAGGCACACAGCAGACATTTTCAGTTTATCAGGTTAATGTTGTTATAATTTCAGACAGTTAATGTTCAGAATATAATAAATTCAATTTTTTTTTGTTTTCAGACACCAGTGTAAAAACTGCACTATGGGGAATCAGAATGCAGAGACTGACAGCAATCAGAAAAAGAGCAATCTGATACAGTAAAAGCCAGTGTAATTGATACACGGACGTCAGGGGAAAATAAAAAAATTAATACCACAGCTCACGTCAATGTTGTTAACAGTTCTACAGAAAATAATTTTCAGAATATCTATAAAGGGTGTGACAGTCTAGTATCAAACAAGTTGATTTATCCAACTTTGTTTAAGGTAGAGAGGGATGCAGACCATATATTTTATTGTTTTACAGGAAAAGAATTAAGGAATAGTGCACTGATTAATACAGACACATCAGTTTCAGTTAAAAACAGACTTCTATCAGAGGACAAATGCTGTCAGGATTTGATGGTGAAAAATTACAGCAGTGAGAAGTTCTCAGTGTGACACTACGATAGAAAATATGGGCAAGTACCAAAGTTAAATTTTGCTTGAGACTTCAGTAATAAGACTTTATGTGGATATAAAAAATGCTACAAAAACTGCATTTGTGCAAACAGAAAACACTTATGAGAAATTATGTGCAGTAGACCAGGCAGATGATGCACAAGATTTGAAAAAGTAATAAAGGAAAACGCAAATTCTTGGGTTAAAGACCAGGCATATTCTGGTTCAGCTGCCATACCTTCAGTGCAGGCAAAACACAGTGAACCACATTTTTAGAAAAAAAATTATAGAATTTGAGAGAAATAATAGAGGATATTTATAAATGTTAACAGACTGGGATAAAGGTAGCACAATAAAAGGATCATGTACATTCAATTCACCTTTATGGCCAGCAAGATAAAAAAAGAAGTTATGTCAAACCATAACATTCCATCTGTGTGTTCATCTTCTTTCATTCATCACTGATGGGTTTGGTTCCGAGCCCTCGGAACCAATTCGACCTTTTTACCAAGCTCGTGCCAGCCAAAAAAAACTCTCGAGCTAAGTCTCTACCCAGAGTGCCCTTCTCCCTGTTACCTCAGATCGATTTTGCTACAGAAAAGGAAGTAAAGCCAAGGCCACTTCTGCGCAACTAACCTAGGGCACCACTTAGACCCAAAGCATCCCCCAGGAGCCTTTGGAGGGGGAAGGAAGGTGGGAAGTGATGAATGAAAGAAGATGAACAGCACAGATGGAACGTTATGGTAAGACATAACTTCTTTATCTGATGTTGTTAATCTTCTTTCCATTCATCACTGATGGGACAGAATCCTAAGCTACCTTGAGGTCCATGGGCGGCCCTTATGGAAGAACATTCCTGAGTACCACTGAGCCAAAGTCAGCTCTCCCTCTGGAGACCAAGTCCAATTTGTAATGATTGATAAAGGTATGAGGCTTAGCCCAAGCAGCTGCTGCACAGATGTCATCCATGGAAGCCCTGGAATGGAAAGCTACAAATGTTGCCATAGATCTACTGGAGTGAGCTTTAACTTTTGGCATAGGTTCATTACTGAGGGAATAGATGAAACATATGCAGTCCCTTAGCCATTTAGATAATGTAACCTTGGAAACAGCCTCTCCCATTCTGGGCCCAGAAAAGGAGATGAAAAGCTGCTCAGATTTACAGATAGGTTTGGTCCTGTCTAGATAAAATCGCAATTATCTACGTACGTCTAAAGAGTGAAGGCAGTACTCGCCTATATTGGCAAAATTCAGAAAAAACACTGGTAGGTCAATGGTCTAGTTTATAGAGAATTCAGAAACAACTTTGTGGAGAAAGGCTGGATTTGTCCGAAGTGATACTCTGTCTTTATGAAAGACCAGATAGGGTCTCTTGATACACAATGCCTGCAGCTCCAATACTCTTCTGGCAGATGCGATGGCTACCAAGAACAAGGATTTCCAAGATAAATACTTTAGGTTACATTTCACAGCAAGTTCAAAAAGTTTCTGAGTCAAAGACTTAAGGACTAGAGTGAGGTTCCATGGTTCCACGGGCTGTCTGACAGGAGGCCTGATATGAGAAGTCCCCTTGAGGGAAGCCTTGCAAATGCATAGAGGGATAAGAGGGGAAACACCTGAATAAGTCAGCCAATAGGTTAAACAATACCAATTATGATATTGAAGAAATACCACAAGGGTAAGGGAGGAAAGGCCGTACCAACAATGGTACTTGAAAGTGTACCAACGGTAACTATAGGTAGAGAGGAAAACCAAGGTCAGACAGAAGAAAAGACACTAGAAAAATGAATCGTTTAATAAAAAATGAAGATATCCAAACATTTTCACACAAATATCAAAAAAGTTTCATTTAGCTGAGAGCTCAGCTTTACGACTACGTGGCAAATGAGATCTGAGGTAACAGGGAGAAGGGCATTCTGGGTAGAGACTTAGCTTGAGAGGTTTTTTTTGGCTGGCGCAAGCTTGGTAAAAAGGCTGACTTGGTTCCGAGGGCTCGGAACCAAACCCATCAGTGATGAATGGAAAGAAGATTAACAACATCAGTTTGACAGTTACAGGCTATAACTATATATAAGATTAGTAAGTAAGTACTTCATTCTGGTAGTACATGTGCATGGTACATCAGAAATGGCAGTGAAGTTAAATCCACAGAAAAAATGGTTTACAGTTATATATCTAGCAGATGGATTTTTTTACTATTGTTTTGTTTCATCAGACATTGTCATGAGTGAGAAGACCATTGAATTGTGGTAATAAAGTATTGCAATGCATAAATGATCTTTATGCAGACAAAATCAGAAGAAGAGCATTTATAAATGATGTTTTACTAGCTTTATAGTGTGTAGAACTTAAAATCAATGTTACATTTTCAAAAGTGACTGCACAGTCAAAGGTTCAGTCCCCATGCAAGAAAACAGTGTAGTATAAATATTTGTCAGTGCAATCACATGTTCAGATCTCATGTAATGAAATAATGTAATGTAATTTACTGTACAAGGAAACTTCAAATACTTGGACAGTCAAGTAAATTTCCAGAATCAGATCAGTTCAATTTAAGCAGTAAACGTGTTTATGTAAATAGTTCAAGATTTTATATATTTCATGCAAGACTTGCAGCTTACCAGAGCACAACAGAGGCATGGACATACATGGTTAAGTTATCAGATTACAGGTCAGCTCAGCAAGCTGAACTGAAGACAATATTGTATGCCATATAACAGTACGGTAAAGATAAGATGAATATTACTTGCAACAGTTTTTATGCAGTAACAGTTCTTACTATTTATCTGTAGATTTGGGCTACAAGGAAATTTGTAGTCAGTGACAGTAAATTCTTGAAGCATGAAGAACTACTGAAAAAGAGTTAAATGACATTAGCTGGAAGAAGAGTGACATTTTTAGGCAGTAGTTGGAAACAGCAGCTCGATGAGCAGAGAAATTATTTTGTATACGTTACGCTCTGAAGGTCACAATGTAAAAAGTAGTTACAGATGCATTAAAAATGTAATAGTTAAAACTGATTTAATAAAGGTGCATTAATGCAAGAAATGCTGAATAATCAGTAGTGTCAGATTATTACTTTAGTTTAATTTGAGAAAATTATAAAGTAAAATGTCACTGAGTTTTCCATTTGACTCAGTACGTTGCAACCTTTCTATTTCACTGTAGCACATTATTAGTTTGGTTACAGACCTACAATAGTTTATTTATTTTATAAGAAAATCTGGGAAGAGAACCCAATATCACATCACCAAAATGATCAGACTGCCTGCAACTACAAAAATAATTGTCTGCAATGATAAATTAAATTACCATGCCAAATTCCAATCTACCCATAGCAAATCATAAAATATCCTGGTAACGCACTAACACTCTACTATCTAAATGTGAACAAATAAAAACAGCCATTTCCAATGCCTTGTGAACCAGATTGTAATGCTCTTTAAACATTTTATCGACACCTTAACCACCTTAGCTCAACAATATTGTTCATTTAGTCAAATAGAAGTCACTATAGAACACAGCACATATGACTTTTACACAATTTAAATTACCAGATTAATAAACTGCTAAAAATGTAAAACCAACAACTCTTGCCATTGATAACATACCACCAGACTGCCTTCACAGGTGTAAGTACAACTGCTCTACCAATCTTAATCCTCATAAGCATGTCTATCAAGGAAAACTATGTTACTGCAGTATGGAAACAACCATAAATGTGGCAGATCTATGGAACTACTATTAAACTACAGATCTAAAGCCACACTGCTACAACTCTCCAAAATCCTGGAAAAAATGCACCCATAGACAACTCATAGAACATTTAACAAAAATTACTATCTCACATCCACTGTGGTTTCAGACCAAACCAAAGAATGATAACAGCCTTACTCACATTTGTAGATTATATTAATAAACAACTAAAGCAAAGACAGGTTGCCACAGCAATATTTCTGTAAATCTTCCAAACCTTTGATACAGTATCATACCAGTAATTTCTCCTTCAACTAAGTCAGGCTTAAGTAAGGAAGCCTGTGGTGATGAGCAATTTCAACCAAAGAACAGAGTCTGCCAAATGGCAAAATTCTACTTCTTTCCAACGCACAGTTTCAGTTGTGGCACTACAGTGATTTAGTCTAGGCCCTTGCAGTTCAATATATGTATAAATGTCATACACAAAGTCACATTCATGGTTACTCTAGTGCAATAATTATTGCAGATTATTTGACTTTACTCTGTAACAGCATCTCAGTAGAACTTTTTACAAACACACAGCAAGTCTTCTCTCTGCTTGAACAATGAACAGTCACTTTCCAATTACTACTGAATACACCAAAACATAGTATATTCACAAATGACTATACAATGCAACAAACACTAGACTTCTTCATAAAATCCACCGATGATGACACACTTATAGAAACTGTAAAGCATACTTAGCTACGGTGTAATCAAAGACAGAAATCTTCAATTTGATATGCATATAGATTGTGCAATAAGGAAGTCAAACCAAAAACTGGACATGCTTTATAAATCCAAATCTTACATCCAACCCCATGTTCTTTCAACCATAGTACAAATCCTACTTTAGCTTCCCTCTTACATGTATCCTCACTCTTTACTAACCTCAACAAGACACAAATATCAAAGTTGGAATGTTGCTATAACATTACCAAAACTGCGGCAAATGTAGGATACAGATCCAATCATTGCCATGCATTACAGTAAAAGGCTAGCTACTTGTCCACACCATCCTCTACCACCCACAAGAATGCACAGCCCTGTCTAACACAGCACAAAGCTGCACTCCAACTCACTTAATCAAAATCATCTATTAACAATTAAATCACACAACATGCACACTCTAACCCCTGATAACATATCACCAGACTGCCTTCACATATCTCCAGAACCAGGACTCAAAAAGGTTTTTGGGCTCAAAATTCATAGCTCTTTGACTTTGTGTTGTTATATAAATCTGCATTCTTTCTCTTACCAGGGTGAAATAAACCTGTTCTCTACTCTACTAATTTAGCCATGTAGTAGAAGAAGTTTACTATCAAAAGACTGCAAATCATATGGTCGATGGTTATAACATCAAAAGTCATTTCTCCGAACGTCATAAATACTGAAAAAAAAATACCAAAGTTTAAATAGTCGAAAAACACCTGCAGAGCTAACAGTATTGTTTTTGCCGGGGGACAAGCCCCACTGTGCCCCCTACACCCCCTGCTACTTATATATTACAACTCCAAGATTGCACTACAGTGCTGACAAGGGTATATCCTTGCCCTGTTGTCAACATTATTTCGACAGGTAATATGCATGCGTGAAATGTCAACGAAATTAACCAATTAATATTCATGTGTCGATGATATGGGTCACTCAAATGAACGTTAGATCTTTTGAATTTCAACCATTTGATAGTAAACCAGTAGAATGTCATACCTACAAATATCAAAAACAGACCCAACACAACAAAATTCATAAATAAGCAAAAACAATATTGAGCAACAACTCAGCATTGTACAAGCCATACACAGGTCAAATGCCACCCTACACTTCTGATACTTAACTACCTCAAACTCAATAACTTAAAAAAAAAAGTTCCATTCTTTAGTTTATCTTGCACGCTGATATGCAGTTATCTCTACCCCAATAATTTACAAATGTTTCACTCAGGTCATTGGAAATAGTTTATCCAATTAATTTATCTCAAATACAACTAACTTATTCGGATTCTTATATAATTTTACTGCTGCAGCACTCTGTTCGCTGCTATCAACTACTATAATGTCCCTTTCCTGTGATGTCTCATGACTGTAATTAGCTGTCAGTTATTATTCTTGTTTCCTTCACTAAGACTTATTACTGTAAATTTCCTCTGTCACTTTGAAAATATAAATGTCTATGCTACATGTTCTGTTAAAGGGCAACTACCCTAACTGCAATATTTCCTTTCCCCAAAGTTCATTTCCATCCCTATACTTTCACATATCAAAAACCATGATTTAGCTGTTTTTCCCACTCTGTGGGAATTCTTAGTTACTTCCTCAGTGAGTGCCATACTGAGGCTGAATGAAATCTTATGATACTTTAATTAGGAATTTGTCTCCCTTGCTGCTGCATCATGTTCTCATTACATCTGAAAGCATTTTGTTAAGGAAAACAGACACAGCAGGGTAGTTTTTGGTTATTTCACACCAAGTGGGGTCAAACGACTAAGAAGTCTCAAAATTCACAACTCTTTGACTCACTACTGTTGCATAAAGCTGCATTCTTTCCCTTTTATGGGGCAATGCACCTGTTAAGCCATCTACAATAAACCTGTTAACTGCTTACAGAAACTTCACTAATTTTCTGAGCTTTGCAAGCCAAGAAATATGTCATTCTAGCTGAAATAGGGAAGGAAGATGAGACCTGAAACTAACAAAATATCACTTTTAAAAAATTACCTCAGTTACTTACGCTTCTGCAAGAGCTTTTCACAAAAAGTATAATACCTGGCAGTTAGTGTACAGGACTAAAGCCTTGACCTGTAAATGAGCTACTTCTTACTCCCATAATACAAAGTTTAATTTCTTCCTCCTTCACTTGCCTACTGTGTGACTCTGGGCAAGTCACTTAACCAGACAGTATTCCTGGGCCACAACTGAAAATGGACAATTTGTCCAATGGGCTTACCCAGTCAACAAACAGTGAAAAATAATAATACTATAAAAAAGTCACTATTTGAACCGAGGAGTCTCACATTTGGACACTATTTTGCACTACTTTCATTCAAATGTACTAGCACAGATCCATGAAGAACTCTACTGGTCACTTTAATGTTCTCTGAGGATGCATCTCTTCTCTTACTGTGTGTCATGTCCCTAAGCCAGCTGGCTATCCACCTAACCACAGAATGGTCAATTTCTACCTCCTTCAGCTTGTTTATTATATGTACATGTGGTATGGTACTTGATGTCTTGGTAAGGTCAATGTATGCTTTGTGGACAGCTTACCTACAATCTATGGCATGAGTAACCCTTTTAAAAACATTCACAAGATTTATTAGACATGATCTACCCTTGACAAAACTACACTGTTGGGGGTCAAGTCTTACAAGATTTTTGATATCACAGTTAATTAGGTAATTTATGATATTTTGCAGTGATTTGTTTCTTGTACTTGCAATAAAGTGTGTTGGTCATCGCTGGTGAACTGCTTCCGTGGTTTTTGAATTTATTGAATTTATGATATTTCCCATGGCTTTGCATAAGACGTGTTGGGAAGAAAGGTCTGTGATTACAGAGGTTTAGTGGTGGGGTCAACTTTGTGGAGTGGCATCACAACAGCTGTGCACCACTCCCATGTGACAAAGCCATTTGCTAGTCTTATGTTGAGAAGTTGGTCCTCCAATGCTTATTTAATGATATTAATTAGGTATGGGTATGTGGCCAAGCCCCATACATGAGGTATTATTCATTTTGGAAATCACCTTCAATACATGTTCTTTCATGGTGGTTATTGTTTGATTCCTTAGGGATAAGTGGGCTTGACAATAATGTTTCTGAGGTGTAGTTGGCACTAAATTTATTTTCCAGTATGTTGGCAATATCCATCAGATCTGAGAATGTAGTTCCATTATGAATAAACTTTGAGCAATATTGGGTGTTATTTTTTATATGTCTGACATAACTGAGGAAAGCATCTCATCCTATGCTGACACATACTGGTTTCCCCTAGAAAAGATGATCAGCTTTAATAATTTGCTAAAAACCAGGTATTTAAAAAACTGTTAAAACTAACCATGTTTTCTGATACTTCAGCATCATTTTTGGTGACGGAAGGCTTCCACTCAATACTAGGATCTTTCTTGCATTTGTGACATGCATGGGGAGATCAGTCATGTCATGTTGCTCAGGGTTTTGTGTGTTAGGCTGTTTGCTCCAACATGGTCTCCACCTTGTCATACTTATATCTGTCTGGTTTAAGGGTCCTCAAGTGCCTTTGCAAAATTGGAAATCTTTGCCCCACTGAGACAGCCAGTTTGTGTCTACCATTGTAAGTGTAGAATCCATATGTCTAACTATAGAATCACCAATGTCCAAGACATTTCTGTTTGTGCACATCACAAATGTTTCTACGGCTCAAAATCCTTTAACTCCAGTTTTCTTTTACCACTATTCCATTTGGAGTGTGCATGTTTGTGGTTTCTGAAATGGAGATCAGGACACCATGTTCTTACTCTTCCTCCACTGGTAAACTCCACAAGCTTCATTCTTTTCTCATGGGTTACAGAAAGATGAATTATGACTTTTTCCATAGTGCAACACATGTGGCTTCAGCTATTGCTTCCCCTAGTATCAGATAGCATCAGGGGCTCCCAACCACCTTCACTACTGGGCTTTTTAGACTTCGCTCTTGAATGATTCTGTTGGGGCTTTCTTTAAGCCCCAATCCCTTTGCCACCATCAGTTTACCCCTCAACCTTAGGATTGATGTTGATGACCATATCAGAGTTGTCATTATCACCTTCTCTTTAATGTATCTGTAAATGATTCCCTTTATCCCATACATTTTCACTAGTATTCCAATGGGATCTTTTTACCTGCAAGAATTAATCAGTTGTGCACAGTTTGCTTGCAAAACATTTCAAATACAGCAGATGAAGACAAAATGTGTGAACTCCAATAATGTGCAGAAATCCTTAGTGGTCCATTAATGTTCTTCAAAATTTTCTGTTTAACTACAGTACCCCAAAGTCAATGAATATTTAAAAAGAAGTTATGTACTCACCATAACATTCTATCTGTGTTGTCCATTTTCATTCTTCCTCAACCTGTGGGTTTGGTTCCGATCCTAGGAACAGACTGAGCCTCTAGCATAGCTCATGCTAACCAAAAAACTCTCAAGCTTATCCCTTATCTACAATATACCTATCCCAGTTACTTAGGATCAAGTTTGCTGATAGACAAAAGGAAAGATAAGTAGTAAGACATTCATTGAGACTATATCTGGAACCACAATTCTATACCAAGGATAATAATCTGCTAGTCATCCGTTCCTCTAGAAATCCAAGAGTACGGGGGTTGGAGGTAGGGGAGCTGTGAAAGAATGAAAATGGACAACACTGATGGAACTTTATGGTGAGTACATAACTTCTTTATCTAATGTAGTCAATTTTCATTCAGTCCTCAACCTGTGGGACAGAGTCTCCAGCTACCTGGGTGGACTCAAGGAAGGATGTTCCTAAGCACAGCTGAACTGAATGACTTTTTTATCTGGAGACCAGATCTAATTTGTAATGAGTAATAAAGTATGGGGAGTAGCCCAGGTTGATGCTGCACAAGCATCATCCATGGAGGCTCTAGAATGGAAAACAGCTGATGTTGCTGTAGCTGAATGTGCTTTCAAAGGTTTTGATAAAGCAATCCCCAATTTGTTATAGATGAAAGAAATACAATCTGTGAGCCACCTAGCCAATGTTACTTTCTTCACAGGTCTTCCTAGTTTTGTATTTGAGTAAGACATAAACAAGTGGTCACATTTTCTGATATCCTTTGTTCTGTGAAGATAAAACCATAATTGTCTATGAACATCTAACAAGTGTAAGCAATATTTACCCTTATTAGCAAATTGGGGGAATAACACTGATAGCTTAATAGATTGATACTGACTTCTAAAACCATCTTTGATAGGAAAGAGGAATTGGCTCTTAACAAAACCCGTCCTTGGGAAAAAATCAAATATGGTGGTTTACAATGTGACAATGTGAGGTATTGCTAGCTATGCCTGGAGAAGTTGGGCAGTGGATGTGCAACATATACCAGCACAGCTAGCTGGAATTTTGTAAAGAATTATATTTCATTTTATATCAAAGTGACTTGTACAGATGCTTGTGTTGAAACTTGTATTTGTAAAGCTGCTTGTGTTAAAAATATATCAACAGTGTGTCCTGTTGGACAGAAAAGAAATATACATGTACATCAGAATGACTGTATTGTAACTGATTAAATGTATATGTTTTAACAGAGAATACTAGAAGAGAAGAAGCTAATCTCAGACCAGTTAATTTTGAAAAATAGTAAGAAATTAAATTACTTAATTTAGGCCATAAAGTTTGTATCTTACATTTCTGACTGCAGCCACAGACAAACTAGCTGGGAAAACAAGTACTATGAAGGCTTCTGTATTGTCTCTAGCAGGGAACTAATTGCTACTCTGGAACAGAGGAAGGGTTTTATGGTTTTATGACTTCTAGAAACTGCAACAGATCTTAGCAAGCTCTGTGTGTGTTTATTATTGACACATACATGCTAAATCCTGGCAGTTTCTAGCTAAGGGTGTAGCATAGGAAGCAGAAGTCAGATCACCAGATGGATGTGATGTAATTCTGAAATCTATCACTAAAATTATGTTTTAATACAAGTTTTAATACAAGTTGAGACTGAAGTCTTAGGGCACTCTGTTTTTGGAACTTGACAAGGAAGGACCCCTCACCTAATCCATCTTGCCTCTCTCTAGTATGTGAACCAGGGAATAGTAATTCTTTACTTCAGTCAGGAAAATATAGTGAGATTAGTTAAGTACTGTTTTTCTGTATCTGTGTGAATCTACTCATCTGTGTTATTTCAGCATTTCCTGTGACTGAAACTCTGGTGTTTATTGTACACAGAAGACTAGTATTTTCATACTCTTTTATAATTTATTATCAAATATATTTAAACTTTTCATTTTGGCTAGTCCTTTAGAGAATATTTTAACCATTGAGAGTACTCATTTCTATTTGGTGACACTGTGGCCACTCCTGAAACCTTCACTGCACTGGCCAAACACTATCATTTGTATTAATATTAATTTCACTCAGCATAATTGGGTACCCTTGTAAAATCCTTAATGTAGCTGGCTCTGGAGTGTCTGGTGGCAGTAACTTCCTTACAGACTGGGCAGAAGAAGGCACAGCTAGTAAATATGTGCCAGTCTTTCTCAGGTGTGCGTGTGTGTGTGTGTGTGTGTGTGTGTGTGTGTGTGTGTGTGTGTGTGTGTGTGTGTGTGTGTGTGTGTGTGTGTGAGAATCACTGGTTTCACACAGAGAGTGGTGGAGGACTTGGCTTGGACACATGGCTTAGGACTCAACTCTATAGCTGTGCCAGTGAGGAGTCTTATTAGGGAGCTGGAGAGAGAGGGAAAAATTGCCCCTGGAGTGTGTTCTCTGTTTGCTCTCAAAGGGAATTGTGTATGATACAAACAACTGCATCTGGAAATACTGGGTGTATCCATTTTTGTTCAAAGTGAACGTCCTTCTCCAGTGTCAGTAGTGAGGATTCAAGCTCCTTGACTACTGGCCCAGAGTATGGACGTCACATACAAGAGAAAGCCTGAATTTCTGAAATCCTTCTGGCAGAAGGTATAGCCACTAAATAATAGTTTTCCAGGACAGACATTTAAGATCACAATCTGCTGCCGGTTCAAAAGGAGGTTGTATAATTGCTTGCAACACCAAACTTAGGTCCCAAAGACAGGTTGGATCTTTGTAAGGAGGCTTTAAAAGAAGAGTACCTCTCAAAAAAGGTTTACAAAGTTTATGAAAAACAAGTGATGAGTCTTTAAATCCAATATGAAAACTGGATATAGCTGCTAACTGAACTTTAATAGTAGAAGATGAAGACCCTTCACTGAAGAGGGAGGCTAAAAATTCAAGAATTTTATGATTAGGTGCTGTAAAAGGGTCAATGTTATTTTGACGTGCTCAAAACACAAACCTTTTCCATTTATTGATGTAAAGTTTACATGCTGATGGTTTGTGAGAGGCCAAAAGTATGTGTTGGACAGGGAAAAGAGAGCATAGATTGTCTGGCAATTAATGGAATTGGAGAAGCCAAGCTGTGACCTTGAGGTTCAAGACATCTGGGTGGATCATGCCTGTCAGATGGGACAGGAAGATCTGGAAATGGGTCCATAATCCAAGAATGGTGAATTAGATGAGGCCAAAGGAAGAGGAACCAAATCTGTTGAGGCCAATAAGTGCAATAAGGATTACTTTGCTCTTCAGCTTGATTGCTTCCTGTAGAAATGGAATTAGATGAATAGGAGGAAAGGCATAAAGAAGACCAGAGGGACAATTGTAGAGAAGAGCACCTCTTGGTGATTCTCCCTGAGGGGGGAACTGGGGCAAAGACATTTGCTGCAATTGTTGTTTAGGGGAGGGGTGAAAAGACTGCAGCAAGGCTGGCCCCATTGATGGAATATTCTCTCCAACACTTTTGGATTGAGGGACCACTCATGAGGCAGGAGTATGCATCTGCTCACCTGGTCTGCTATCACACTGGACTTTCCAGGAATGCGCATTGCTATGAGAAAGCAGTTAAATGAGACTGCTCACTGCTACACTCTGAGAGCTTCTTGACACAAGGGATAGGACCTGGTTCCTCTTTGCTCTCTGATGTATCAAACTACTGACCTGTTGTCCGTTTGAATCACAACTGTCCCAGAAGACAGAGCATCCTGGAAGGCTTGCAATGTTAAAAGCACTCCTCTCATCTCTAAGACACTGATGTACAAGTTGGCCTCTAGGAGAACCCAAGTGTCTTGGATAGTGTTCCCCAAATAATGCCCCACCATAACTGGGAAGCATCTGCGGTCACTGTGACCTTGGGTTGAAAGGGGGTGAAAGGATGGTCTTGTAGAATATGTTCTGATTGAAACTACCATTTGAGATGCCTCTTGCAAATGTTGGTGATTGTAATCAAGGTTAATATTGGTTGATATAGTATTGACCACTGTAGTGCAAGCAGCCATTATAAAATTCTCATGTGATATCTGGCTAATGAGGACTAGAGTTTTAGCTCCTGCCATGGATCCTAGGGCCTGCACAATCAAGCGTGCAGTTACTTTTTTGCTGTTGATTATCTTCATGACTTGTGATCTGATTTTCTGTAGTCTCGGTGGAAGAAGAGTGCTATTGTTATCTTTGTGTTCAAGACAGCTCCTATGAACTCTATGGTCTGAGTTGGTTCAAGGTGAGATTTTTCACAGTTTATGGTCATTCTCAGATAGGAACATGCCTGACGAACTTGCTATCTTTCTTCTAACAACTGATGCCTGCTTGGAATGGTAATAAGCCAGTCATCTAAGTATGGAAACACCCAAAATCCCAGCAGTCTCAAGTGAGCCGGTACTACTGCCATGCACTTGGTGAACACCCTGGAGGCTACGGTGAGACCAAAGGGCAGAACTCTGAATTGATAGTGACTGGCTCCCAGCCAGAAATGGAGAAACCTTCTGGATCACCTGTCCATCTTTATATGGCAGTACGCATCCTGAAGGTCTACTAAGCACATTCAGTCTTCCTGTTCCAAAAATGGAAGAATGTATTGAACCATGACCATCCGGAACTTTGTTTGTGGAACTGACTTATTCAAACATTGAGATCCAAAATTAGCCTCCAGTCCCCTGTCTTTTTGGCACTAAAAATAATCCTGAGTAAGTTATGGATTTTCTCTGGTCTGGCATAAGTTATGGATTTTCTCTGGTCTGGCAGGACTTCCTGGGTGACTCTTTTTTCTTGCACTTTTTGAACTTGTAGAACTGCTTGTTCCCTCTAGCCCAGTGGGACATCAGGGATTCTTTTGCAAATGGGTGTGGAAGGGAAAATGGTATAATATAACCTCTGGAAATTATCCTCTGCACCCACGTATCTGATGTTATCTTTAGCCAGGCTCTCTCTTGCAGGGATAGTCAACCCATGACTGCCTCCACAGGAAGACAATCGGGCCTCCTTTCATGAGCGCAGAAAGGGTCTGCCAAAGAAAGAATCTCTGTATCCTTGGTTTTGCAGGCCTCCTCTGCTGCAAGGGCTGTGTCTTCCATTGAAATTTCCCCCATTGCCCTGATGGAACCACCTCCATGTGCGTCTTGAAAAGTCTCTTGGGACATTTTTGAACCACATCTTTCCACTACTTCACTGATTCCTTGAAAATGATCATTGAGGAGTGGAAAAATGCATGCCCATAGCAGACAGGGTCCTTCCATCTTTCTAACACCTGGATAAAGTATCTTTAACTTTAGGGCCAAACAAGGGCATGTTGTCAAAGGGAGCATTGATGAACGAAGACTTAAAGGGCTCCGCAAAATCAAACAAGCACATCCAGGCATGTCTCCTGATGGCAATGCCTGAGCTTGCTGCTTTTGTCTTCCTTTTGGCTGCATGAGAAATGAGCCTCATGGACGAGTTGGATATGGACTGTAGGGTTGCCATCTAAGAGGCAACAGAATCATGAACCTATTCAGAGATGGATCCAGAAAAGGTATCTGAAAGTTCCTTAATCAGATCCCTCTGCAGTGTGGGAAAATGTGACAACAAATTCAAGGACAGAAATGCAAAGGTTGTTGAAGCAGAAGCTCACTTCCTAAACCTACCCATCGCCCCAGACTCCTTTGTTGGGTGGATGGATAGAGGAATTGTCCTCAGCTAGTTCCTTTTTTATTGCTGCCACTATGACCATGGCATCAACAGGCAAACCTTTTGACTAGAATTGTTCATCTTCTGGGGCAGTGATAATTTTGTCAGGTCTCCAGGAAATGGGTTCAGTGGTGTCAGGGGCCTTCCATGCCCATTCAGAGATCAACTCAGTGAGCTCATCATTCGGTAGAGTTATCCAGGAGGTAAATGGGTGGGTACCAAAAGCCTCCAGGTACACTGACCCCCCTCACATGAAGGATTATTTTGACTTCCAATCACCTCTCTGTTTTAAAATTTCTAAGCTGTCTCCAAAGGAGACCTCATCAGGAGGTGATCTTATCTTGGGGATCCTTCACCCTCATCAAAGTCCATGTCTTCTATGATAGATTCCTCCAGGGAATCCAGGTTCTTCCTTTTGCACTTCTTCTTCTTAGGGACTTCCTCACTGGGATGATCTGAGGAAGTAGAAGAAGAGGGCATTCCGTTCTGGGACTCCAGAGGTTTTGGTACTTGGTGCTCTTGTGGAAGCAAGGGTTGAGAATCTGCACACAGGTGTGACAGGGATGTGTGTTCCAAGCAGAAAGGGGCCAACTGACTGACTGCTATAGTCATAGCTCTCTCCATAGCCTCAAACGCTGACCTACTCAGAGAAGGAAAGGACCCCCAGATCTGAAAGGGTAGGTCTGGGAACCGTGGTCACTTCCTGCTCTGAAGAAATTCCTCTTGAAGCAGAATCTGGAGCCAAGCTGATCCATACTGAAGCTCCAAGGTGCGCTCTGAAAACAGGGGTCAACACTAGCCCCTCTGAACCAACAGGATAGATACGGCCCACAGAGGTCTCTGGTTCTGACTGAACCGAAGAGCTCAGAGCAATAAACGGTTCTGAAGATAAAGACATCTTCAGTTCTGACAAAGACAGCACTGGGCAGCTCAGAAATGTAGTCTCTAAGACTTCAAGTGACGTTAAAGGAGGAAGTAAAGGAGGAGTAGCTGAAGAATGGAATCCTTGACCCACTGGGGTAGGAATCGAGGTGGATCCTGTCATAACTTGCGCCCAAATGATTTTTCTCAACAGTCTCTCCACATTGTCTTCAGTTAGGCTTTTAGAGGAACAGGCTGACATCACAGAAGGCAATTTAGTTCTCTCCAAGAATGGTGAAGGAAGTCTGTCTGGAAAGGGATCAATGGAGGGTGAATAACTCGTTCTTGGAAGAAAAATGTTTTGTTGAATTCTGTAACTGTGGTGTTGGATGTGAGGATCTTGGCACCAAAGTTTGTCCTTGACCTGGAATTTTAGGAACTAAAGAACTAGCAGGTTCCAATAGTTGGCTTATCTTAATTCTCAGGTCTGATGAAACAGTCTGAGTCAATGTTTGTGTCTTTTTTCCTGTCAGCTCCAAAGGGTAAGATGGAACCAATATTTTTGTCTTTTTAGACCTTGGAGCCAATGGAGATGTCGGCACTGACGGACTTCTTTTTTTTTGTCTTCTCAGATATTTTGCCAGATAAAGTAGAAGATGGACTAGAAAAAAAAACAGATTTACTTCTTGATTTTTCTTCAGAAGTAGTAGCTCCAAATAACGCCTCGCTGAAAGAAGACAGAAGCAAGCCTTTCAAGATTGATTTGTTTTTCTGCTTGACATGTGCTCTATGACTAAAGAAGTGACAAATGGAGCAATCCTCCTGGAGATGGATGGGCCCAAACAGTAAACACATAAAGAGAGCATGTCAGAAAAAGGTATCCTCTGACCACATTTCTGACAATGTTTATATCCAGCCAGAGCCTTTTCTTTTTCCTCCATGTCTACTCTCCACATACATACACATACACATATATGGACACAGACAAAAACTGAGGAAAAGTTCAGTACAGAGATTTTTTTTTTATAAACAGAGGATAAAAAATATCAGCAATGATAATGAAGAAATTACACAAAGTGTAGAAGGAGAATATCAGCAATGATATTTACAACACACTGAAGTGTAGGGAAAGGGAAATAACAATAGTATTTAGAGTACTGATGTACAAGAAAGGCAAAAAGGGTAAGGGATTTTATGAACTATAGAGAAAAACAGAAAATATAGAAAAAATGTAGATGAATATGAAAGTTAGAGTTGAATATATTAATATAAATCACTTATTTGCTTGAGAGCAATTCACACCATGTCTTACACGAAAAGCAGCAAATGAGATGTGAGGGTAAATGGGATAGGTACATTGTGGGTAAGGGATAAGCTGAAGAGTTTTTTGGTTACCGCGAGCTATGGTAGCGGCAGTGTCAGTTCTGAGGATTGGAACCGAACTCACATGTTGACGACAGAAGGAAAATTGACAATATCAGATGTATGCTTAAATATATCGTTTTTATACACTAAAATACATAATGATTATAAGCTATAACTTCACTTGGAATTCTTGTGTTTTATATACTAAAGAACATAGTGATTATATGCTACAATTAAAATTCATAGATGAAGAGGGGGAGACAGCAGATATGGCAATAGATTCATAGGTATACACTAGGCTAATGACCACCTGGGCCTTTATAAACTTAGCTGTGCAAGTCAACCCAACTGTGTCTTTATGTATCATTGCCATTTATTAAGAGGGGGAATGTGTTAGTTTGGGCATTACTGTCTGCCTCTGATCAGAGACATGGGGCCAGACCTGAGATGAATTTCCAATTTCCCATTCATTGGTCAAGGTTATGCTTAAATAGAGTTGCGCATGGACTCTGCTTCACACAGATGTCTGTTCCATATCACAGCTATCCTCTGAGACACATATTTATCCTACTAACTTGTGTTATTTATGTCACAAGCAAAATTTAAATCCTTGCATCTAATGGTTCTGATGCTGTTCATTTTGCAGATGTGCAAGAGTTCCATCATAGCTGGATCCAATGATGCCTTGTATACCAGGCATAGATCACCTCTCAGTGACCTGTAGGAGATAGAATACAGAGAAAGGGCTTCAACGCATTCCATACAGGACAATGTGTTTAGACCCTAGAGTCTCCTGATAAGTTACCTTTGTAAGCATTCCAACTGCTGCATATGTCTGGTCAGGTACATGGTAAAGGGGGCATTATACTCAATGATGGGTCTGATAAGGGCCAAATAAAGTGGCACTATGACCCGGTTGCTATGCCCTTACTTATATGTTGGGCAACACAGAATGATGTTCTTACTACCTTATCCACATGTTGTTCAAACGCCAGATTACTGTCTACATATGTTCCCAGATTCCTGACTACCAACCAGTTCAACTCTTAGAGGAGTCTGATCAATGCAATAATTAGCCTGGGTGACAGTTTTCCCAAAAGGCACTATAATGTATTTCTTGGTACTGAGTTTTAATCAGTGACTTTGGTACCGGTCTTTCATCTGTGTTAGACCCTCTTTTAAGAGGTTTGTGTTATGGGGGGAATCTATGCTACTTTCCAATTTGCAGTCATCCGCAAATTTGGTCAGCCAAAGGCCCTTGACATTAGCCTTTACCTCCGAGAAATAGATGCCAAATAGGAGCAGTCCCAGCACAGAGCCCAAAGCTATTCCACTGGCGACTGGTCTCTTAGTGGAGGTGGTCTCACCAATCCTGACTTTCTGGGTCCTGTGAGCCAGCTGGGAATCCAGCGAGTTATGTAGAGGTTTGTGCCCACTTTTGTGAGTTTGTCAACTATACTCCGTCCCTCCCAACTTTCAAAACCACGGTGAAAGACTTCCTAGCTAAAATCTGGCTTTGTTCTTGCTAGACACCAAAATAACCTTATCCCTAAATGTGAACAAGTACCTTTTCATTCCTTGTATCTCCTTACTCTCCCTTCTTCACTTACTTCCTTAATGCTACATAATTCTCTTCTGACTTTCTGTCTAAGTATACCATTAGCCTGTTTTTCCCTCATTTCATATTGCAGCTCCTCTATGTATTAGACTAACTTACCTTTAATGTCTCTACAAACTGTCTAAAATTTCTCCAAATATTAAATGATTGTCATATACCTTGCATCAATTCTTAACCAATGTTTTTATATCATGTATAATTTGTTATAAGTATTTAAACTGCAGATATTTTTGTTTTATTTTTTCGAAGAGTACAAAATTATTGTTCTGAAAATGTTTTGTAATAATTTGTAGCTTTTTCCCTGGGCTGCCGCTGAAAATGGGCTTCTACCCAGTCAGACCGTCTCGGTAATCAAATGTCAATCAATGAAATAAATAAATATGCAAGTGGGGTATTGTATCGAATGCCTTAACCAGGTCCAGGTAAGCAGTAATCACTGTTTTCTCCTCAGCCATTGCTTTGGAAACATTCTCACAGAAGTCCACCAGGTTTTGTAGGCATAACCTTCCCTTGGCAAAGCCAAACTGCATTGGGTCCAGTGTCTGAAGGTTGCCTATGTCTTTGTTAATCATTTTCATGTTAATTTGCTCCATGACTTTGCATTTCAGACTAGTCAGACTAATAGGTCTGTAGTTTCCAACGTCAGTTGAAGTCCACCCTTGTGAAATGGGACAACCACGTTGCAGTTCTCTGGTCTTGTGGTACAAAGCCTGTTTTGAGATTATAGTTGAAAAGTGACTCAAGTGGTCCTGATAGGGCATGTTTCAAGCTATTTAGGAGGCATCACAGGATATTGTCGGAGCCCACTGAGGCTGTGTTTCTGGCTTTACGAGCACTGCCTGGACCTGCTCTCTGTTAGCAGTTGGGGGGAGGATTATGTTAGTAGGTATTTTCATGAAGGGAGGCAGGGGAGAGTAGAGGGTGAAGTTGGAGCTGAATTCATCAGCCAGCAAATTCGTTATGTCACTCTGCTCAGTGAAGGTGGCACCACTGACCAACAGTCTGGCACACTAATGTGTGCTGCCTTTGAGGTTTAAGACATAGCTGTAAAAGGCCTTGTGGTTGTCTTTAGCCTGTGAGGCTATCTTGACATCGTAATTGATCTCGCTGAATTTAATTAGTCATCTTACTCTCTGTTTTGTTTAAATAGAGATCTCCTATCATTTGGGAGTTGCCTTTCCAGATTTTAGTCATGACTTTCCTTTTGTTGTATACCGTGTTATGGTGAGGATTCCACCAGTTTGTTTTAGGCTTACTCCTAGTAGGTACAGTAGCCTTTACACAGTCATTTACTGTACATGGTTGTACAAGGTCTCTGTGAACAATTCCACACAAGTTGCGAACTCAGGGTAGGGAGGGACACCGAATTTTGACAAACCATCACTAAATAAGATGTAGTTTGCTTTGGAATAGTTCCTAATTGTTATAGGGTTTGCTGTGGTTACCAAGTTGATATTTATTTTAAAGGATACTTTGTGGTCTGACCTTACCAGTGAAGATGTGACACAAATTATCAGTTAACTGGATTCAATCCCTGTAACACCTGTCTTATTTCTCTAAACATGCTGCACTTAAATGTTGTGCCAGAGAAAGTTAAATAATATTTCCTTATTACTTTTGCTGTGATCCATAAGTTCATGGATAAGTTCTGGGTTAGCTGCTGTTGTAGGTCATTTTAAGCTTAACCAATTTTTTTCAAGGGTGAGAATCAAGCTTTGCTGTACTTGTGTCTGTAAGACAAACACCTTAACCATTACACCAATCCCCAACTTTCCAAAAGTAAGAATCAAACCTTGCACCTTGCTTCTGGGAGATAAATATTTTAGCTTATGCCAAGTCCCCTTCACAGGTAAAAATGATTCACTTGTCACCTTAGCTGTGTACGAAGCATGCATTTCTTCTATGTGAAATAAAAAAGTGACTTACTATTTTGGTCCTCTCCCATGGATACCAATGTTTCAAGAACTTTAATTCCTTCTTGTACAGCTAACAGCTCAACACTTGTAGCTGGTCTTTTCCGTTCCACCGCTTTCAGTTTTTCTACCATTGATGGAGCCAGAGAATGGATATAAGGTGTTGAAAGACCTCGATTGGAATGTTGAAACACAGAAAGTGTAAGCTGATAACATTTAGCTTGAACCTAAATGAGATAAATAATATATATAAGATGCACTGTTAAATACATTTGACAAACATGGACAAATGCCACCTTTTGATATGCATTGAGAATACATTTAATACAATTCTGATATTCTTATGTATTAATGTAAATAATTTATTTGCCACTACTACATGTTTTTAACAAAACTACTTACAAAAGCAGTTCTAATACAAAAACAAAAATTAAAGGTATATACTTATCATAATGATAGAGTTCAACTTTTGATAACTTATAGAACTAATTCTCAGCTGGGGTGCCTTCTGTGTGGAGTATGCATGTCCTCCCTGTGGTCGCGTGGGTTTCCTCCGGGTGCTCCGGTTTCCTCCCACATCCCAAAGACATGCTGTAGGTGGATATGACACTCCAAATTGGCCCTAGGTGTGAGTGTGTGCGTGCGTGTGCCTTCTGTGGAAGGTTGGGTGCCGGGCTGACACCTTGGCACTGTAAAACTCCACTGTCAATCATGAGCGGACGGGTGATCCGCTGTGGCAACCCCTAACTGGGAAAAAAACAAAAGAAGAAGAAGATTGCAAGCATCAGAACTGCTTGGCAGATAATACTTTCCCAGGTTGCCTGGAATTCTCCACCTTCTAAGAATGCACCACTCAGTTCTTACTCTCCAGTTCTTTATACTACAATTGCTGAAGTGCAATATTCTTAGCAGTCATAATGTGATAACATAGTCTTGCAATACCTACTAGTATAATATTGTCTAATGTCCTCCTGTTCAATTGTGGTAACTTATTGTGTTTTTAGTATTTTAATTATTACTATATGTGTATTAGTCTTATTGTCATTCAAACTATGTGTTTATTGTTATGTCGTGTACGGGGACCAAAGCAAAGTAATTTTGTTCAAATTGCACTGCTGTGTATATCTGATTGACAATAAAGTTTACTTTGACTTCAGTCAACAGCACTAAAAGCAGACTTCCAGAAAAAATGATAACACCAAGGATGGGGTGGTGGTGGTGGTGGTGGTGGTGGTGGTGGTGGGGGGGCCCGAGGGAGTACGTTACCAAAAATGACTCTAAATAAGCACATACATTTAACATATGAGAAAACGATTTTTGGCAATGTTTAGAACAGAGTCCCTAGCTTAAACTCCTGTGTGGCCACCTTCATTGTAACACATCGAAGATGACAGCAGCACAAAAAGAAGACCTGCACCCGGAAATAATGTCCATTTTACATAGTGCCTTATAAAGATGCTCGGGGAAGAAACTGTAGATGTGCAAATAACATCTATAGTAGTACTACAGAAAAAGGAAACCAAAGTAATTAAAGGAATTGTTTCTCATGCTGACTGCTACAGAATTCAGTAAAATAATGAATAATTTGCAAAGGGCAAGCTTAGATCCTTTTGCTTACTTGCCTTGACTAAGTATACAAACAACTCCTGTGGAACGATCTGGTACTGTCCAGGTAAAATCTAAGATGTCTGTGAATATCTATGTAATGGAAGTCGCTGATGCAGTCAGAGTACTCAGGAAAATATTTTAACACATTGTTCAGTTATGACACTTACAACCTCTGGCATGAATGATGGGTTGATTCTAAGTATCATACTTCTGTGAAAAATTAGAAAGGAAGCCTTGGAAAAACAGAAAGACTGCAATTTCACATATTCTTTAGGTTGAGATGAGAGCTACTCGAAAGAAAGTTTTTCAAGAAAGAAACTGCACATTTGCAGAGGCAGCTGGTTCCAGATATAAAGTAACTATCCTAAGTTGGGACAGGATCTCCAATCAGGGGTATAAGATAGAGGGTACCATATAACAGATGGCCTTAAAACTTCAGCAGAGGTAGAGGAAGAACAATCTAGACCAGAATGAAAGTTAGAGATTGTTGCCATTTGTACTCTGCTACTGGAGTAAGACTAGTATCAAAAATTTCTGACAGAGGTCTTGCAATGCATCAAAGAGATGGTCATCATCTATAGTCTCTCTCTGTTACCAAGTCTTTTTCATTTTCATACAAAACAAATTCCACGAACTGGATAAACGCCCGGTTTACACCTCAGAGCAAATTAGAATAAAAATAAAGCAACGAACTGACCACGGCTCGGTGAATTCAAACAGTTTTAATAAAACATATAAGAGTAAGCGCTTTCACGATTTACAACTAATCGCTTCATCAGACTCCATTCATACAGATAAAACAACTGAATTTAAATTCATACTAACCAATCAAATACCACATCCAATATAACATCATTCATTAATAGCAATTAAAAATTCTAGGCTTTAAAGCAGTATTCAAAAAATAAAAAATAATAAAAAATGTGTCATAGAGTTAAGCCAATAAATTCAATGTTTCAGAGACCTAGCTTTCAGGAAGGCTTTCAGTGAAACTAATCCATTTAACCCTGGTGGTTTATCTGCCTGTAGTTGTAGTATCCATTTCTGCTCTATTTCTTCTACTCTGTTGTTTATATCACCCCCTCTATTTTGTTCAATAATCTCTAGCACCATAAAATTAAATATATGTTGCGTATCCTCAGTTAATACATGTTTCGCTAGAACATTAGTATCCTTCTTATTAGTTATAGCTCTTAGATGTTCCAACACAAGTTCTTTAAGGCATCTATTGGTTTTCCCTATGAAAAAACGAAACATTTGGTACAAAAACTAAAGTAAACTAAGTGCTGTGTTTTGCAGTTTGCATAGAAATTAATTTCTAAATCAAATTTTGATACAGAAATTAATTTCTATGCAGACTGTAAAACACAGCACTTAGTTTACTTTAGTTTTTGTACCAAATGTTTCATTTTTACATAGGGAAAACCAATAGATGCCTTAAAGAACTTGTGCTGGAACATCTAAGAGATAAAACTAATAAGGATACTAATGCTCTAGCGAAACATGTATTAACTGAGGATACGCAACATATATTTAATTTTATAGTGCTAGAGATTATTGAACAAAATATTAGAGGGGGTGATATAAACAACAGAGTAGAAGAAATAGAGCAGAAATGGATACTACAACTACAGGCAGATAAACCACCAGGGTTAAATTGTGTAGTTTCACTGAAACCCTTCCTGAAAGCTAGGTCTCTGAAACATTGAATTTATTGGCTTAACTATATAATACATTTTTTATTATTTTTTTTATTTTTTGAATACTGCTTTAAAGCCTAGAATTTTTAATTGCTATTCTTAATTAATGATGTCATATGGGATGTGGTATTTGATTGGTTAGTTTGAATTTAAATTCAGTTGTTTTATCTGTATGAATGAAGTCTGATGAAGCGATTAGTTGTAAATCGTGAACGCGCTTACTCTTATGTGTTTTATTAAAACTGTTTAAATTCTCCAAGCTGTGGTCAGTTCGTTGCTTTATCTTTTTCATTTTTGTCTGCTTCTTTAAGATTTCAGGTGGTAAATGCTTTTGCACAGCTACTGCCAGTTAGTCTGTTGTCTGTTCATTCAATGTACTGAAGAAATATCAAAGAAAACAATGCAAACTAAAGAGCTCATTGAAAAGCTGGCTTTGAGCCCAGTCTGTGTGGTTATTTGCTCATTCATCACCTTGATTTGCTGAGGATAGAAGAAATGCTTTGAAATCATTGTCAGCAGATGTAGATAAATTGACTACAGTCATTCAAGCTGTGACAACTTTCAGATAAATTACTGATGTAAATAAAACATCTGCAGGGAGAAGTTAGATGTTACAGTTTTCTTTAAGTTCAGTATGACACTATATTGTCATTACAACAGCACAAATGTGAATTAAGAGACAAATCACTAGAAATACATGGAACTTTGCAGTTAAATGAACTACAACTAATGGCTTGGAGGATAAAGTGAGTATACCAGAAACAGAAGACAGATGTAACTGCCTGGAATAAGTTAAGGGGAAAATGGCATCTTCAACTGATTTTTCTGTAAAGACTATGAGGATAAAGAAGGTATATAATTTGCCAGCAACTGTATTGGAGAAGGCTAATGAGAAGCCATTAACAATATTAGCATATTTTGAGACTTGATATATGAAAGAGCAGGTATTTTGGTCATTTTGGAAACCTGGTAAACACTGTATGGTGAACTGTGATGTGTTGTTTTTCATCACATTTCAGAATTTATACTTATGTAATGATCACAATTTGTGATTGTTATCAAATAATGTCACCACAGGAAGCCATTTTACAAACTGATATATCCAGCTGTTCTGAAAGTATTTTTCCTATGAAGAGACTGTTGACAAACTCACAACTGGCTATGCGCAGTATTTGTAATTCATAGCTGGGAAGAGATTGTGAGTCAGACAAGTTGGACAATCAGGCTGATATTCCATCTCTGTTCAATCATGCTACTTCTATTTTAGATGAAGACTGGCCCTGCGATTCCACATAGTAAAGATGAGTTGTGAACATGCATACTCTATTTCCAACTTGGATGCCGACACTGGAAAAACATAATGCTAATAGCAAAGGAAGATGATTTTTCTGCAAATTAACTGTAAAAGGGTTGTACTGTATCTACTGCATTACGAGCTGCTCAATATTTTTGTTAATATAATTATGAGCTTTGGAACTTGTGATTTTTAAGGATTCTACAAGCTGTACTACTTAACTGAAAACACTATTGAATAAAATAGTTTTTAAATGTTTCCTGCTAATAAGTGTAATACTGGAGATGCTGCATATGTGTCCTCATATTTCATGTAAGGAATAGCTGGGGTTCTAGTTCACAGATGCTTGGATTTAGTTGGTCACTTGATTATTAGTCTGAAGGCTGACATAGATCTGGTAATAGTGATGGGTACTTAACTTTGAAGGTTGCGCTCATCATAATGAGTGACTGGGAGGGATGTGTGGAAGGTTTTGATTTTCATTAACATGTGGTATAGATGAAGTATGGTGCTGACAGACCGATCATGACCCATCACAATGGATTAGTTTTAGTGATGTAGGGTTTCATGTTTAATAAGCAGTCATTATTGGTGAATGGTGGTGTACAGTATGGAGCAGTGCTGTTAATGTTCCTCTGTTAGGGTTGGGAGGGTGGCCTAATGGTTAAGGTGTTTGCTTTACAAACACAAGATGCAGAGTTTGAGTCTCACAAGGGATAATTGGCTAGGCTTAAAATGGCTCGTAAGAGCAGTTAGCTTAGTACTAACCTATGTCCTATGTTAGTAGAAGAATAATGCTCAATTGCCTCTACTGTATTCTTCTGACAACTATCAAGTTAATCAACAGGGTTCCTTCTTGTCTCAAACCTGACAATGTAAAGTTTTTTTTGTTTGAAAATTGAGGTAACAGTTGAGATGTTTGAATGCTGTAGAAAGAGGTAATGACTGGGATATATGCCTGAAAAAATGTGAATAGATTTGGGTGTTACAGTTTGCTTCCTCCCTGGAATGACCGAGCAACATGTTTGGAACTAAAGAATCTACTCTTCCTGCTCTTGCTAAGGTTGGGCCATTCTGTTGCAGTGTTCTAGAGAAAGCTACCTGAGAGCATCTCAATATGTTGGGCTTCTTTCCCACTATGGAAATGTAAGGTTATTAAATAGGGGCCTCTCTGGTTACTGTTATAATAGAACTTTGCTGCTAAATTAGTAGAACACTTGTTTCTTTAAAGATGTCTTTACTTAAAAAAATGATTAAGAGTACCTACTGGGTAAACATTAGAGGATAGGCTTAAGGATGTTGACACACACCCAGTATATATCAAATATACAAATTTGTTAGACCACTGATGATGGCAAAGTATAGCTGTAATTGATATTTTCTTTGTAATTCTTTACTTTAAGCTTGACTAGACTACATTTTCTGGTCTGTTTGTGTATGAAGAGGATTATAAAGATTGCACTGCTGTGTTCATCCAACACTGAGTGTAATTGTGTGCTTCCACCTACAGGAAGCTGTCATAGATGTATGGTGGTGAAAGAAAAACTAGGAAGAGCACTGGTGAAGGAGAAAAGGTAGGAAGAACACCTCTGACGGCGTGTTAAGTGGACCTGGGAAACCTTGATCTCCTCATCAGCTCTGACCCTTATTGAAGCAAAGTCTAAGGAAAGCCAGTATGGGTAGGCAGCGCTGGTGAATGAATAGTTGCACTAGGGTCTGCTGATGTTCAGCTTTAGGGGAGTAAAAAGAGAGGCAAAAAAAAAAATTACTGGACTGATTTTGGAGACAGCATTACATGACAGAGAGGACTGGCATGACAAAAGGGAAGCCTTGCAGTGAAGTTATCTGACGATAGTGGGCTAGATACAGTTGTTGCAAGTTGGGGAATGGAGGTTTGTTGATTAAACAACAATATGAATCTTACACAGATGAGCAACATTTTAATTTACACTAACTCATTTTTGACACCAATGTTTACTTCAGTTTTGGACCGTCTTTTATGACAGGCTTTCTGTTTTTTGTGTACTTAAGCCTACAGATCATCAATTGAAGACAATGCATTTATCCATACTTGACTCTTACATAGATGAAATAGAATGTCTAAATAATCAGTGCTTAGATGGGACAAAAATGCAACAAGAACCATTTAATGTAAGATGTTTACATCTATACCAGATTTAAGATAATAGTAAAATACTTAAAGAACAGACATGAACGGTCTCTGTTTACTGAATCACTGTTTTATTCTAATTCTCTGTAACATCAGTCTGCATGAGTTTGTAACTGTGATGTTTTACAGTGTTCGTAAGGCCAAATAAAAGGTAATTCAAAAAATAAAGAAAGATAAGAAAAGACTAAAAGAATAGCAGCTGTAAAGAGGTCCACTGCTTTAATAGATTTCCTGACATAAAAATGGAAACATTTGTTCCTTTAAGTGTTTTGAGTAACAGGCTTCTGAGAAAAGGAAATGACAGAAACTACTATCTGAGAGAAGGCAAAAACTTTATCTAGCAAATTAAATAGGGAAGCCTAGCTGTCAGTTTCAGAATATGAATGCCTGAATGAAGTTTTCCTGAATGATAAGGCATCAGGCAGCATTTTGAGGGGCTAGGAGACTGGCTTTCTGAATGAATGTTTTCTTAAGAGGAAAAAATGAGAAAAGTGCAAAGAAGTCTATTTGGCCCTTTGTGTGCTACAGCATCTGTGGTCTCCCTCAACCCCAACCCAGGCGAGGGAACAAAGTAAAAGAAATTGGGACACTTGGTGTTGGCTGAAGAAGCAAAGAGATCACAAGCTAGAATGCCTCAGAGGCACAAAATTCTTTTCATCACTCAATAGCTTACAGATCATTCATGGAACATAAGGGGAGACAATGACCCAGTCTGTCCTCTAGAGAAATGACCTACCATGGAATGAGTATTATTGCTAGAAAGAGCAGTGTCTTCAGTACCACACTCTTGCTACTCCCTGACAGTGGGTTGATATAACAAATGACAGCCATGGTGTCCAACTGAACCAAGATGACTTCCTGTAGAAAGAAGTCCTAAAAGCCAAGACTTGACAGAATTGCCTTAATTTTTAAGACATCAATATGCAAGAGAGCCTTCCGGTGTCCAGGTACCCTAAACAGTCTGCAAGCAATAGTAGTGCCCCTCCACTCTACAGAAGATGCATTTGCAGTAACTAAAGCCTGAGAAATCTGGAGCGGGACTGGACTTCCACCTGTAGGTCGGTGGGATCCTATCACTACTGTGGGTAGAAGGAACAGGTTTTTAAAATTTAATCTAGATTGGAGACAGAGGATCAAGATGCTGACATCACTGGACTACAACTGTCCATTGAAGATCCCCTTACAAAACCTAGCATGAAGAGCATGAAACTTGAAGATGCGGTGAGGCCTAAAGCCTTGACAGAAGCTTCTACTGGAACAAACTGCACTGAGTATATGGAAGAAAGCACCTCCTAAAGGGATAATGTGTCTTCTGGGAGAAAGGAAGTTTCACATGTTGTGGGGATCCAAGATGCACTCTATGAAGCAGGAGCTTGAACTGGGAATAAAAGGGGCATCATGAGGTTGACTCTGTTACACTAACAGAACAGTCTGAATAGACTCTCTCTTCTGAAACAAATCTACCCAAGATGGGACAGTGATGAGCCAACTGTTGAGGTAATGGAATATCTTGTTTACCTGCATTCTTTGGTAAGCTGCAACAAATGATATGCACTTAGTAATCACCTTGAGGGATGAGGTGAGACCAAGGGAAAGAATCCTGAATTAGTAATGACTGGTTCTAACTAAAAAATTAAGAACCCTACTTGATTCCTTGGCTATTACAATGTGAAGGTAGAAAACTTAGAGGTTCAAAGTAAACATTCAGTATCTTTCTAAAAGCCAAGGATGGATGGATTGTAACAAGAACATTCAAACATTTCTAAGATGAAGACATTTGGGCTGCTGGGAATTAGACATGAGCCTGAGGTTTTCCATTTCCTGTGGCACATTAAAAATGGGAGTACTATCCTAAGCATTTCTGGTCTGGTGGGAACTCAGTAAAAGGTATTGTTTAGGAGTTTTTAGACTTCCTTCCCTATTGCTTGTTCTGTTGGGGTGGGACATCAGACAAGTGAAACAATGTAATTCCCACCAGATGCTCTTCTCTCATTCACTCTTAACTATCAGGCTTTGACAATTCTTTTCCACAAACTAAAATGGAAGGAGACTTAACCCTTGACTGTCACTCCCATGTAGGACATATTGGGCGAGCACTCGGGAATGCTGTGATCCACCTTGGGTCTGACCCCAGACTATTAGCAGACTTCCAAGAATCCTTATCAAACAGTCCATTACCTTGCTGCAAATCAGAATGAAGGGACTGCCTTTTGCACTTTTCTGCCACTGCTGCTGATGGTGACATCCAACACTGGCTCCTCTGCATCCTACTAAAGACATGCTGTAGAGGAGAAATTTCACACTCACAGCAGTGAAGAGCTGGTCCACTTCATATTTTGTACAGTGCTGTGAGACTTCAGGGTTAAACAGAAGAGACTCTTTGAGAAAAGAATCTAAAGTGGTCACTTTGGTGTCTTTAGCAAATTCGATCAAGTGCAGCCAGAAGATTTAGTGTATAGTAACAATGGGTCTAATCTTTATTTTCAACGGACCCTTGGAAAATGCCTCTGCCACGTGATAAATTTCAAGTGCTTTACCTTTCTTAGAAAAGCACCACGTGGGCCAAGAGGTTTAGCACCCACAAGGACAAAGGGATAGAAATAAACGTACACTTTCCAAATCAATTCATCATTTTGCACTCCTTTTGCTATGATGATAGCATCTGGTGTGGGAGTGTCCATCAAAATCAAACATCTGCTTACAGAGAGAACCCAGTTGGACCTTCTTTGGTACAGGTGGTACTGTGCCTGAGCAGTGTCTTTTAAAATGTCTGTTAAGGGGGCAGAGACAGGAAATTTGGTTGGTAAAGCAACATATCAGATGAAACCTCGTTTGAGGACATGATATAAGGTCTGAGGTCCAGCCCCTTCCCTTTGTTGGTGGAGTAGTGGGGAGATGGGCGCTTTCTTTCTATCAAGATCTTAGGTGGGAGGCTCTATGGGAGGATCAACATGTTTTGTTTCAGCACCAACTTTTTAATATCTTCTGTAAAGGATTAGAGAAAGATGACTTAAATCCCCTTTTCTCAAACAAGAAAAACAGGATCAGGAGAGGAAGTCTTAGGCTGGGGAACAGGGGAGAGTTGAGATGTTTCCATTGGGGAGAAATCTATGTGGACATATGCTAATAAGGTGAAATGTAATATAAGGAGGTGCCTGGAAGGAAGTTTGTGTTATAGCTGATGCCACAGCCTCAGGCAATAGTATAATAAGTACCAGAACCTTGGATTTTGGAGAAATGGTATGCCCCCCCAGCACTGGAAATCCAAAAGTTTGTTCTGGTACCAAATGGTTGGTTGCCAGGAATGTCAGAGTCAAAAATACCAGTGCCAGCAGACTGCATTATGGATGTAGGAATGAATACCACCAGAGGATACAGTGTCAGATATAAACTTGAAATGACATCAGAGGAACTAATGCTGATGTGGACATTGCTGATGCCAGGGACATTGATTCTGGGGAAAATGAGGCTCCCAGTAGAAAATCAAAACTGCCCTGGCATCCAGAATTAGAAGGAAGAGAGAAAGACATCTTACAATACCTGGCTAGGAATCTGTGAAGTGCTTCTGTCAATTTATCATAGTCAATACTTGAATAAACTGTGGACAGTCTAAAAGGATACCATGCTTCAGACCTGGGCTGAATTGCCACTGCACTAGGATAAGTAGACTGAACCTGAATACCTGAGCAAATGCTACAGATGGAATTTACAATGCATCATCACATGAAAGAAAATATTCCTTGTTAACAAGATTGTTCTTGCCTAGTCTACCCAAAAAGCATTTGACAGTGTAAGCTGTGATTTTATGAGCAATGGAAGCATTTACACTTTCTGACACAATAAGGTTAATTTGGAGGATATATGAGGGTTCAGAGGCGAACATTAAAGTGGTATGGGAAGGGGTTTCCTATGACAAGTTCTGTTTGAACAGAGAAACCAGGCAGAGATGTTCTTTTTCCCCCTCTGTTATTTGCGTTGTATTTAGAACCAATGGCAAAGAAAATAAGGGATTCAGAAATTCAAGGATATAATTGGTATGGTAATCAAGAAAAGTTGGCTTTAATTACAGATAATATTATTTTGTACCTGATAAAACCAGAAAAGGATATTTCAGTGTTGTGAAATATTCTGAGACATTCAAGTCTTTTTGGGATACAAAATTAATGAAGATGAAACAAAGGCAATAGCTGTAAACTATGTAATTACACACAACTTGGTTCAGCAATACCTATATTTATAGTGACATGACAAAAATGAAGTACTTAGGAGTATCGGTTAAAAATGATTTCATTATGGCAGCTAAAGGTTATGACAGAAGAAACTAAACAAAACATAATACAAAAACTCAGAAACCTGGAAGCTCTGTTTTATGGATATGGATAGCAAGACACAAGCAGTGAAAATGTTTCCATTTCCTTTAGCTTTACACAGGTCAGCCATATTTCTATCAACCAGAAAAGAACTTGTGGATAGTAACTAATAAAGAGTTGAAGGATTTTATCTGAGAGGGGACGAGGGCAAGTGTCAAGTGGAATAAGCTGATCCTTCTAATAAAACAAGATGGTTTGGGATTACCTGATTTGGAGGGGTATTTCAGAGCTAGACAGTTACAGCTCCTATGCATAGCACAAGCAGAAAACGTTAATTCAGAGTGGAAAGGGATGATGATGATGAAACAGGAGGGAAGCTCAAGAAATAAGGACAGTCTGTGATTTTGGATTTAGATCCTTAAGAAGAGTAACAGTAATCATACAGAATATTATATTCATAAAGAACGATAATAAGCCAAACAGAGGAGCTACAGCTGACTAAAGCAAACAAAACAGTCTACAAATACAGGTCTGCTCATGAGGATGGCTATTAAAATGCTTTAATCTCAGATAAATAAAACATTAAAAACAATAAAAAAGAAAGATGAGCACTTTTGCATCACAATAAGATGCTTAATCAGATCTAAAAAGTAACAAGTAACACATAATGTAAGCATTTCAACAGTTTTAATTTAGCACCTCAGGCCACGTGACCTAAGAGCAGGTTTTAAAGGGTCATATTCATGCAATCCTTTATCAGAAATTGCCTGTAACAATAGAATCCACTTAGTTTCCAAATTCTCTGTACTAGTTTTAACATCCCCACCCATAATATTTGGTGCAAAAACCTCTAGTACAAAAAATTAAAAGTATGCATAGGACCTTCTTTCTTTACATGTTTTCCAAGTGCATTCCTATCATCACATTTATTCATGCTATAAATATGCTCCCTAATCCTATCTCTAAAATACCGATTTATTTTCCCAACATAATAATTACAGATAACACAATAAGTGAAATAAACAACATTTTGTGCATTACAGTCAGCATAAAGATCACAATTATATCGACGACCTGTAACAGGATGCATAAAATAATCACATTCATTAACGTAGTTACAAATATTGCAGCCACCACACCTAAAGGTCCCTTTAAGAGTCAGTCGAGGTTCAATATCTCTCAAGAGGGGTTTATAGCAGACCATTCTCTTAACTGATTTAAAACTCCTGTACATGAATTTTGATTCACTTCCTACAGATTCTTTAAGTTTGGAGACCGTCATAAGTATATTCCAATGTTTCTTAATAATGCTGCAGATATTTGCAGACTTTTGCAGCTGAAAGCTCTCCAGGTGTAGCATCTCTAAGCCACTGAGCACCTGGTCGCTTCGGTCCCCTCCCCCCCCCCCCGCCACACTTGTGCGAGCAAGGACTACTCTCACTCCAGCTAAAAGCAAAGGAAACTCTAACCAGCAATCATAAAAAAACAGACTGCAGCCCCAGCTTTAACTCCGGGAACCTTGCGGTTGCCACTTGTGTAGTAGCCACTGAGCACCTGGTCGCTTTGGGTCTCCCCCCTTCCTCACTTGTGCAAGCAAGGACTCCTCTCACTCCAGCTGAAAGCAAAGGAAACTCTAACCAGCAATCATCAAAAACTAGACTGCAGCCCCAGCTTTAACTCCAGGAATCTTGCTGTTGCCACTTGTGTAGTTTAGGTGCCTGCTTTTGTGACTACTTTTATGCCTTGTTAAAATCTGTTACAATCAGCTGGAGTGCATAACCCAGGGGCAGCAGCTGCAAACCTTCTTCCTCTTAGCCCACCCTCACCCCTTTCATCCATTTCACTGTTGATACATTTTGCTCAACTTATCTGTTTTGTGTTAAGGTATTTAGCCCCTCTCAATAGAGTCCATAGCCTTCAGTCCCTCCACCTCAATACTTATTCTTCACTAATTATTTACTACCTTTTTCTCTCCATTTTCAGCCAGCATAGGGCTCCCCTGAGTTACATGCTCACTCAGCTTACCTTACTGATTTTTATTTTTTCCCTTCCTTTTGTGCTTTCTCCTTGCTTGGTCAACCCGCTCCATTTGCCCTTGCTACACTCGGGCTCACTCCACTCCCCTACCCTACCCCCATCCCCAACCACCCCACTTTCATTTCCTTTATACTTCTCTACTCTCCACATCCTTCATTTCTGACCAATCCCCTCACCATCCCAATTATCCCCCCCTCCCATATACCTTAATCCCCTCCTACCATACTTCATTTCATATACCCTTCCTTAATCTCCTCCTCTAGAATATGCCTTAGTCCCCTTCTATGTCACTCACCTATCTCTCTTTAAAACTCCTACATCTTACTGCTCTAACATTCACCCAACTCTTCCCCACTATGTCACCTCACCACCTTCTTATCCCCTTTCTCCTTCTACAAGCACTACTTCATACCATATACCTCTGCATTACATAGCAACAGCACCAAACCTCTCACAAACAACCACCACCCACATAGCTACCCTAACACACTTCTAATCTCTCCACATTTACAAAACCCATAACTCCATGTACACTTGGCCTACTCTCCTTACTGATGGATTTCATTAATACACTACTCCTGGATGGAGACATCCACCCCAAATCTGAACCACCCATTACCACCTCTTACAAGCAAACACCCCCACCTCATCCCCCTCGACAATGCCCCATATCCACAGTCCATCTCCTAAATCCCTAACTATTTTCTCTCCAAATATCCAAAGCACTGTTAACAAAACTACAGATTTGCACTCATGGATTGACCTGAACTTTCCCTACATCATAACCCTCTCAGAAACCTGGTTAAAACCTCACATCGCTAACTAAGAATTCCTTCCCCCAGGCTACAATATCTTCTGTGCAGACAGAGCAAATAAAAGAGGTGGAGGTGGCGATATTCTCTACTCGACCAACTTACTCTCTCTCCACTCTCACTTTCCATACCTAGCTTTGCTTCTGCTGAAATACTAACAGTAAACTGTCACCTTAACCCCTATAAAAAAATGTGCCATTGCATCCATCTACATCCTCCCAGGGGACAACGTCCCTATCCTTGAAAACTTTCTCTCTTGGCTCACCCTAAATGTTCCTTACGAAGCCATTATATCTGGTGATGTAAATATAGATTGAACCACTCTTTCTTCCTCATCTCCTACTCATACTCTGAACCTGTACGGCTTCCACCAACGATATCTTCCCCTACCAGGTCCAACAGAAGCTCTACTTCAGGATCTATAACAGACTGGATCCTTACTTATGACCCTTGTCTCTACCATAACCCCAGCATTCTCCCCAACTCTCTAAGTGACCATTCCCCTATTTATACCCATAGATACTCCCAACATCCGCCCAAAGAACACATTTACAGAGAATGTCATGATCTGACTCACTTCAATCCAGACAATTTCATCTCCACTTTGTCCAATGTAAACTGGTCCTTTCTTAAAAAACCTCCCCCTTAATGATGCTGTAACCTCTTTCAATACTCTATTTCTAGATGTACTAAACTCTATGGCACCTTCCAGGGAAATCAGGGTAAAATCAAAATGTGCTCTTTGGTTAACTAAGTAAACATGCTCTATCATGCATCAGGATGCTGTCTGGAAAACTTGGGCCAGAAATAAAATTCCTCCCTTACTCCAAAGCTATAAGGTACTTAGAAACAGGTGTAAAAAAACTAGTTATCAGAGAGAAAAAAAACTTTCTTTGCCTCCAACCAAAGTAGCCCACATAACAACCCTAAAAAATTTTGGTCTGCCATAAATAAAATCATCCACCTGGGTAATTTTCCTACCCCCAACCCATTCCCTCTCAACACTGCCTCAGAGACTGCTCTTTTAAATAATTACTTCATTGAAACAATCCAAAAACTAACTCCAAATAGCTCTGACTCCTCTCTACCTTTACATCCCACTTCTCCTTCTTCCAATTCATTCTCCCTACAACCTGTTCCCACTGCCTTCATCAAATTCCAACAAAATAAACTTAAGCCCTGCTCTCCCTCTGTTGACAATCTACATTTCTTAAAATTGCTGCCACTGGTATCGCTTACTCTGTCTCTACCATTATTAATTGTTCTATTATGGAATCTCTTGTCCCAGATATATGGAAATCCTTCTACACAATCCCTCCTCACAAAGGTGGAAACTCCACTGACCCATCCAACTATCATCCCATTGCTACACTACCCCCCTTTCCAAAATTCTAGAAAAGTGTGCCCACGTTCGGCTACTGAAACACCTGCTAAATAATAACATCCTTACTCCCACCCAACATGGCTTCAGAAACAACCACAGTACATCAACAACTCTACTCTCATTCACCCAAACAGTATCAGAAGTCTGTGACAACAACCTATTACTTTCCTGTTTATTCCTCGACCTCTACAAAAAAATTGATACTGTCACTCACTCTAAACTGATAACTAAACTCTATGACCTTTATCTCTCCACCCCCTCTTTAAGCTGGATTTCTAGCTACATATCTAATAGAAAACAATCTATACACTGGACAACTGTCACCTCCCCATTTCTTCCTGTTAACAAGGCTGTATATTGGGTCCTCTCTTGTTCAATAATTTTACTAACAGTTTATCTTCTGCTACCAACCACTCCACACTCTTACAATATGCCAATGACTCAACCCTTATTACCACTGCCCACAGCATCCCAGAACTCCTTGTTCTTACCCAAGACACGTTTACATCCATCGAAACCTGGCTCCCTGATAATCAACAAATTCTAAATCCAAAAAAAAATAAACATCTACTTTTCCTTCCTAAAACACTGGCAACACACAAATCCACTTTCTCTATTACCTCCCTCAGCAATACCAATATCAGACCAGAATCCCATACTAAATTACTTGGTGATATAACTGACAGTGAATTAAAATTTGACATACATATCCATCATTGCATTAAAAAAAAAAACACCAGAAGCTTGGTCTCCTGTACTGTAACCACAAAGTGCTTTCGCCCTCCACCAAACCCTCCCTGGCCCTGTCTCTCCTATTACTTTGTCTTTTGTATGCAGCTCCAGTTTTTACCAACCTTCAGTCTTCACTTCTCTCTAAACTATAGCAAACATACAATAAAATAGCTAGATTCACCTCTAATCTCCCCTACAAATCCCATCACTGCCTCGCTCTTAAATCATTACAATGACCTGACTTCCCTAAACAATTGTTTCTTTCTCAAATGCATATCACTCAGTTCTTTATAATCCCACTTCCTGTCCCTCCATCTCAAATATTGTATCTCTATATAACCCCCGACGTCATCTTCGTACATTTTCTTGACATCTGCAAACCATCAAAAAATATCAGTCATTCCCTATATAAATACTCTGTAGCTCACACCAGGAACTCCCTTCCACTTAAAATAAGAAGTATCCCCCATAAGTTCCATTTCAAACTACAACTCAAACACTACCTTCTTAAGACATGGTCCTGCCCTTGCCAAGCTCCATCCTGATCTCTAACTGATTTTTTCCTAAATTCTACTTTTGATTACTTTAAGTTTTTCTCTCTTTTTATCTGCCTTTCTTTCTTGCTTTCTAACACTCCAATTTACAGTATATGTACAATCAGGTTCTTGTAAATATTCCTACTCAGGGCTTATCCTGCCATTTTGTCTTTGTTGATTTAATTTTATCTAAATGTTTCTTGTCAATATTACTATTCTAATTTTATGTCTTTCGATTAATTACTGTTTTTTTTAAAATCCGTAATTAATACAAAGACTAAAAATTAGAATACTGTTTGTTTTTTTTTTGGAACATAAGCCACGGTGGTGCAGCAGTTAGCAGTGTCGCCTCACAGCAAGAGGTTCTCCCATTTGATTCTCAGCTGGAGTACCTTCTGTGTGGAGTCTGCATGTCCTCCCCGTGGTTGAGTGATGTTAAAGACATGCAGGTAGGTGCAAGCGTGAATGGGCATGTCTTCATTGTAGGCTGGGCATCGGGCTGGCAAAACAGCACCGTAAAAATCCACTGACAATCATGAGCTGACTGGCGACCCTTGACCGGGAAAAGCCAAAAGTCTTTTTTAATGTTTTTTTTTTTTTTTTTTTTTGGAATGTCTGTAATTGTAATTGGACCTATTCTCCTTGGGTCTCCACTGAAAATGGGCATTTGGCTCAGTTAGATCAACCCAGTTAACAAATGACAATAAATAAATAAGATATGATACACATTATTACAATGATTTAAGGATAACCTCACTGTATCATTTCCAGCATTGCTGGATGCCTGTGTATGCCTGTGTATTTATGGAGGCATTACTGAAATACAGTTGTGCTCTCGTCTGGCGATATGCCAGTACGTCATTCTGTATTTGGTGAACCATGGGCTCACAATAACCCCTCTAGCAAAACTCATTCACCAGTGTGTCAAAGGAATAATACATATCACTATTTTTGTAGTGTAGTCTTGATGTCTAAAAAAATTGGCCCTTCATTACATTCCTTTTCAAGTGTAGGGTACATGCTCCATGCATGCAACAAGTTATTCTTCTTACTTGCCTTCTTATAAATGGTTGTGTCTATCCCAGACTTGTTTTTCTCATATATACATCCAAAAAATCTATACCTTCATCGGAGTACTTATAAGTGAATCTTAAGTAGTCAGTAGTACCAAGTAAATAATGCACAAACTCCTGTCGAGTTTCTATTGTTCCTGCCCAGATCAAAAAACGTCATCCACAAATCGAGCATAATGCATAAGGAGGTGACAATATACAGTCCTCTCACAAAACTGGCTCTTAGGTCACATGGCCTGAAGAGATAAATTAGAACTATTTAAATGCATACATTGTATGTTACCTTTTAGATCTGATAAAGCATCTTGTTGTGATGCAAAAGCACTCATCTTTCTTTTTTACTGATATTCATAAAGTAACAGAAAGTATTCCAAGAACTAACACAACACAGAAATGGAGAAAGGAGATTCTACCGTTGCGGATGACTGAAATTAGGGGCACAGAGAACAGTCAAGAGGGGTGTGGAATTTACTAGAGAAAACTGGCAAAGTAACCAAGGAATTGGGAGCAAATAATCAGGGAAGGAAAGGTAATAGAATAGTAAGAGGCCAAGAACACATTAGGACTGCAAACTAGAGATTGCCTTCCCTGTCAAAGACAGGTATCAGAGTATGGGCATAGAGAAAGGAATAGGGGCATCCTAAGTGAATAACCTGCACTGGATGAGTTTTTAGCTGAATCTACAACAGAAGCTGCTGTTACAAGGGATAAAAAGTAGGGCATAAAAATACTGCATGATAACTGTAGGAATCAGACGGGGTTGACTGCATAGAATGTATATGTGATATATAATGTTTGCAACTGAAAATATATATGGCCTGTTTTCATTTATATAAATGTATGCTTGCCTATTTCATAAGTGATAATTCACTAAAGGCATTTCATGATTAACAAAAAAAGGCTGTTATTGCCTAGTAGAGTTAGATGTAGTTGCAACTGTGACAGAAGGAAAAAACAGTAAGGAAAGTTTATTTGCAGTACAGGTAAACCGTATGCCTGCTCCTGGGTTAAATACTAAAATACCCTGAGCACAGTCAAAATTTCTAAACAATAGTGAGGACAGCATGAGGAGAGCAGAGCAAAGGCCCAACAGTATAAAAAGTGCAGAAGTAATACTTCTGACAGAAAACAGAGGTCAGAAAGAAGGTCCTCGAGATGATAAAAACCGAGAGAAATGAAAAATAAAATTCTCATGCTTACAAATAAGCAAACCAAGATTTCTTTGAAGGTAATTTGGGTCCACTTTCTTCTTACTGATTTCACAGTGCAGGAAAGACAACTTGAAGAGTAAGTTATGGGTGATACATTATGGGAAAGGGGAGGGTACAAAGAAGCTTAGACATGACAAGCTGAGTAACCTTAGTGCCTTCAGCATTGGTCCTAAAGATTAATGGAAATGGATGCCTTCTTTTCAGATCCATATTTTCAAAATGCCATTTTGGTTTGACATATTTTTCCAACAAGAGTCCATGTGAAGATATTTAACTTGTTTATTACAGTACCATTAGAATAATAATACATGTAGGATAAAAAGAAAGGTACCACAAAGTATTACAGTGGGGTCCTTATAGAGACAGAGTATAAATAAATACAACCAAACCAAACAGGCCTTCAGAACAAGTCCAACAATGAAACGTCCTACTGAACCACAACTTTAAATAATGGTCTGAAGGTCACACTATGATAAAGAAGGACACAACTTTCCACATTTCTTCAGCTTGAAATTTCAGCAAAATGGTTTTACTGCAGCTAGTTGTCCTTCGCATCTTAAAAATGGGACACACACTCTACAACTACAGCCACTGCATAAAATACAGTCATGCTGACAATACGCCAGTAACTGACATAGCTACCTGATTATCCCTAAAGCCAGACAACAAAGTCTAATTACTGACAGCATCTCCAGCAACAGAAACATGCCATTCAATATTCAACGAGATTCTCCGTTGCTTTTTTTAAAGCTGTCTCGCTATGTTAAACTCCTTTAACATAGCAAGACAGTTCGTAAAAAGCAACGGAGATCTTGCTTTCTCCGTTGCTTCTGCCCACAGCTCTGATGTACTGCGTAAGCATACGCATGCGCAGTACATCAGAACTGCCGCAGAATACCAGACAGCTGCAGAAGGGCAGCAAGGAGGCATTATACAATGCCATTATTTAAGAAAAGTAATTATTTTTTTTCTTACATAATGTCATTGTATAATAGCAATAACCCATTTCTGGGTGTGGGTAATGCTGGATTTACCCACAGTTGTCATTGTTTGGCCACTCGGGCTTCTCCCTCGTGACCAAACCACACCAACCATGGGTAAATCCAGCATTACCCACACCCAGGCGTGGGTTATTGCTATATTGTCAAACTTACAAGCTATAATTACAGTGGGTAAAACAATGAAAACAAATGTGAAAAGTGAAAGATGATCTATAAAGTAAAAAAACACATAGTGCTACAACCCCTGATTTACCAAAACACAATGAAATAAGCAAGATGAAGTAAGAAAGAAGTACAGTACTTAGATACTACATGGGCTGTTATCAATTATCAAGCAAGATGCAAAGTATGTAACATACCTAAGAAACTGAACCACTTTGCAAATATCTGCAAGTGTTCAGGGAGAGGTAGCAACCAAACAGTACAAAAGAGGTTCAGTACATCATAAACAACAGAAGATTCAGAAAAAAAGGTGCAGGAGCTGATAAAACAGTGAGACAGAAGTCAAAATAAGAACATATGTACACAATACATACGTTACAAATACACAGTTCAAACAGAAATCATTATAACAATGAGTAGAAGAGGAAGTTTTGATAGACTGAGGAGACTCTACAACTATTGTAGGCATTCATATTTTCAGACAGTTAAAACCCAAACCACTTCAGAAAACAGGAGAGACAAGAGTGCTTAAATCCAGTTTTGACAAGTGTTTGCCAATAAAAATGTGTTTTGTAGTAAAAAAAGGAAATAACAATAGTGGTACAATTTTATGTTTGAGAAACTAAAGGGTGAGCTTTGCTGAGTTACACAAAGTACAGTTGTGTACACTTACCATAAATGTAGATGGTCGAGTGTATTCACTGTTGCAGTCATCACATTTGGGTTATCTGCTTGCAGTAGCCCTCAGTCGGCCTGATTATCAAAGTCATGGGTCTTGCATCAGTTGCTGTCTCATCTTCCGTGACATCAGGTAGTTAGGGGTATAAAGCATGCAGCTGATGTCATTACATCAGTTTTTCTTGCCCCAGATGTCAGGTGCCCCCCCTAATGGGAAGCAATTAAATATATATATATATATATATATATATATATATATATATATATATATACACACACACACACACAAAGTTACACCTTCAACAGAAAAGCAAATACACCAAAAAGCTTTTAAGCATAGTAAAGGAGAGTAAAGGTATAGCCAAAAGAAGTCAGGGGGCTGGAGGGAGGGTAACCAGGACTGCAACAGTGAATACACTCGAACATCTACATTTATGGTAAGTGTACACAACTGCATTATGTTCTTCATGTTTCACTGTTGCAGTCATCACATTTGGGTAGATTCCCAAAGCTAAGGATGGGAGGATGCATTTAAATAGCATTAGGCCCAGCTATAAGGCCCTGCAAGACTGCAGTGGCAAAGCCAGCTCTGGATTTAGAGAAAATTGATAAATGGTAATGCTTGGTGAAAATATGTACAGAACTCCAGGTAGCAGCTTCTAGGATGTCCCTGGTAGGTACACCTCTGAGAAAGGCTGTAGAGGTAGATGCAGTCCTGGTTGAATGTTGTCTAATCCCCTCTAGGATAGGTTTTCCATGGTGCTTATAGCAGAAATGAATGCAATGGCCTATCCATTTAGAAATGGTTTGCTTTGAAATAGCCTTCCCCTCTGACCCTGCAGCAAATGCCACCAGCAGTTGTTCAGATTTCCTCTGAGGTGTAGTCCTGTCCAAGTAAAATCTAAGTTGTCTGCGCACATCTAAGGAGTGCAGTATCCGTTCCCCTTTGTTCTGTGGATTAGAAAAGAAGGTTGGCAAATGAATGGACTGACTAAGTGCCACACTGAATACCACCTTGGGCATGAAAGAGGGATTGGTCCTGAGGGACACCCTGTCTGCATGAAAGATGATGAAAGGCTCCACTGCCATAAGGGCCTGTAATTCAGATACCCTTCTTGCTGAAGTGATTGCTAAAAGGAAAGCTGTTTTCCAAGAAAGGAATTTTAACTCTGCAGTTGCAGCTGGCTCAAAAGGAGGAAGAGTGAGTTTTTCCAATACAAAATTAAGGTCCCAGGCTGGAGTTGGGGCTCTCCTGGGTGGTCTTAAGTTTTTGGCCCCTCTTAGGAACTGCTTGAGCAGTGGGTGAGAAAAGAGGGGTGGGTTCTGTGTTATAATGAGCTGAAATGGCTGAGGCGTGAATTTTGATGGAAGAAAAGGAAAGGCCCTTGTGAAGCATCTCAGGTAAGTATTGAAGAATCTGAGGTAAATTGGGCGCTGCTGTGGCCATCCCTTGAGTTTGTTTCCAGGCACAGAATCTATTCCATTTTTCAGCATAAGATTTTCTATTACTAGGCCTCCTTGCCTCCAAAATGACATCCAACATTTGTTTACAGAGGGATGGTAATGGAGAGATTAGGTAATTAGCCAGGCTGCCAGGTTCAGGGTTTGAAGCTGGGCATGCAGTATCTGACTCTCCTACTGAGACAACAGGGTAGGGGTCTGAGGTTGGTGCCATGGGGCCAGCATGCGCAAGAGTGGGTACCAGTGTTGGCGTGGCCAGTCTGGTGCAATCAGTATCATCCTTGGTTTGTCTTGTTAGATCTTTAGTAGTACTTTGGAGAGGAGAGGCAGAGGAGGAAAGGCATAAACTGATAGATTTTTCCAGCTGAAGGACAGAGCATCCACTTTTCAAGCTTGTTTATGGGGAGTCCTTGTGCAGAATTTGTCCAACTGGTAGTTCTGGGGGGAAGCAAACAGGTCTATATCTGAGATCCCCCATTTGTTGATCAACATGTTGAAAATCTTTGGTTCCAGTTTCCACTCGTGTGGGTCCATGAGATTTCTGCTTAGTTCGTCTGCCAGTGTATTTAGTTTTCCTGGAAGGAACTGAGCTTGTAGATGCACTTGGTAGCTCAAGGCTGTGTCCAACAGAGCCATGGCTAGTCTGCAGAGGGGGTAAGAATGGGTAGCCCCCTGCTTGTTTATGTACCACATAACAGTGGTGTTGTCCATCTTTGCCATTAATTCTCCTGAAAGAATGTGGTCCTTGAAGGCTGTCAGAGCATTCTGTACAGCTAACATTTCTTTTTGATTGATATGCAGGTGCATTTGACTTGGGTTCCATTTGCCCTGCATGCACTTCCCTGCCAGGTGAGCCTCCCATGCATAGTCTGATGCCTCTGTTGTTAGGGTTTGGGCGGCAGGGGTTAGAGTGAATGGTAGTCCCTTGTTTTGGTAGCAGGCTTCTGCCCACCAAAGGAATTCCAACCGTAGACAAGGTATGATAGGAATCATTGCTTCTAGATCCTGAGAATGTTGACACCATGGGCTTTTTAGATACCACTGTAGTTTCCTCAAATGCAGTCTTGCATATGGAATTAGTAGAATGTATGAGGCCATGAACCCCAAGGCATGCAGTATTTGTCTTGCAGACAGCAGGGTTTTTGTGGCCACTAGTTTGAAGTAAGTTGTCAAATGAATTTGTTTCTCTGGCATGAGGAAAGCCATCTGGGAAGTTGTGTTCAAGCTTGCTCCCAGAAATATAATTTGTTGACAGGGTACCAGATGTGATTTATTTCCGTTTATGGTGTACCCCAGACAAGTTAACACCTTTTGTACAAATGCCAGATGATTCAGAAGTTTGTCCTGGCTTTCTGCCTGAATTAGTCAATCGTCCAGGTATGGATATATTTGAATATTTCTTTGCCTGCAAAAGGCAATGACTGGAGCTAAGCACTTTGTGAATATCCTGGGCGCAGTAGATAAACCAAAGGGCAGTGCAGAGAACTGTTAGTGCATGGATCCTGCTTTGAAGCGTAGGTATTTTCTGCAAGATTCCCTGATTGGGATGCGCAGGTAGGCTTCCTTTAAATTCAGTGTTGCCAGCCAGGCATCTTTGCCTATCATGGCAAGTAACTGGTGAAGAGTTAGCATCTTGAATTTTGGAATCACCAAAAAGGTGTTTAGGATGGACAGGTCCAGGATAGAACACCATAAGTTGTCTTTTCTGGGTACCAGGAAAAGTCCTGAGTAGAAACCTTGTCCCTTTTCCCCTTCTGGTTCAGTCTGAATAGCCTTTAATCTTAAGAAAGAGAGTACTTGCTTTTGAGCCTCTGCCCACTGATTTGGGGGTAGATCTGGCCAACCGTTTGGGGTTTGTAACGTGTGGAAGTGAAATCTGTATCCCTGGGAAACTATGTTTAAAACCCATTTGTCCTGGGTAATGAGTTCCCAGTTTTTTGCTTGCAGAGCAATCTTTCCCCCCAAAGGAGCAGTCAGTTGAGAAGTGCTTAGAATATTTAAAGTTACGTCATTGAGACAGCTTACCACAAGGGGGAGTCTGGGGGAACTGCTTAGTCCTGTACGTACCCTGGGACTGAAGCCTTGTTGTTCTGCTGGTTCTGGGTTTGAACTGAGATGGCCTGGAAGAGGCAGGAAAGGACCACTTTTTTGAAGGCCAATGCCTACTAAATCTAACAGGCTGCACTTGTAAGAAATTTTTAACAGTTTGCATAGATTTCGCTTTTTCCTCCATCTTTTTAAGAACGTCTTCTGCTTTGACACGAAACAGGCAGTCCTGATTTAAGGGAGCATCCAGCAATTTAGTTTTAACATGATCTGGCAAAGATTGCCCCTAAAGCCAAGCATACCTTCTAATTACAGACCCGGTGACAGCAGCCCTGCAAGATGCCTCTAGTGAATCAAAACCACATTGCAAAGTATGTTTTCCAACCTGTTCAGCAGAATGCATTAAATCCTGTAAATCCTTATTTTCAGCATAATCAGGAATCAACATGATTTTTTGTTCAAGCAATCCAATAATATGCTACTGATACTTTAACATATGAAACTGGCGATTTTAAGGCCCTAATGGCCAAGGTTGCAGAGGTGTATACCTTCTTACCCCATCTATCCAGGGGCCTGGAATATCTATCAGAGGGGGTAGGATTTTTGGCAGTAGTAGCCTTAATGCCCTTGGGTCCCTGTGAAATGGTCTCAGGATCTGCAGTAGGATTTTTAAAAAGGAACTTGTGAGAATCAGGAGCCCTGTGATATCTATCAGGTTTTCTGGGAGCAGGAGGTAGAGCGTCAGGGGCCAAGCTAGATTCTGAAAAGGCATTGTCAACAATGTCCAGCACAGGAGGGATAGCTAAAGGCCTGTGTTGGGGCAGGAGTAAGAAGTCACTAAGCCTCTTTTTAGAATCAGAGTAATCCTGGCTTTCCCAATGAAAATGCTCCCTAGGAGTATGCAAGGTTTCACCAAAAGAAAAATCCTCTGGGGGAGAAGCAGAGGGAATAGAGTCATCTGCATCAGAATCCTCATAGGTTGATAAGGGTATCATCAGAGGAGACAGAAATTTCAGAATCCTGGTCAGAAGTATCATAAGCAAATTCAGTCCTAAGGTGTCTTAGAGGGGGAAGGTTGGCTTCCCCTGATTAAAGTAATAAGGTCTTCAGCCATTCTTATCATTTGTTTCTTAGGCATAGAGGCCTGACCATGCGGTCTGGGCATCGGTTTCCTAAGCATGGTTCAAGTTTTAGGCCTAGAAGAAGATGGCGTTGGTTTAATATGCAAGTCAGTAGGCCTAAACACACCCTCAGAAGCCAGTGCCTGCACAGCGTATCCGGACCCATCCAAGGTAGATACATCCGCAGGTTCCACAGTTGAAGCATCTCGCGGCATACTGGACTCGGAATGGGTCTCAGTAGAGGCCTGCGAATCTGAAGTAGTGGGTATCAGGGGCTGCGAAAGCGCCTGAGTACCAGCAAACTGGCGAATAGCTTAGGAGAAGCATTGTCGGCAACTTTGGACCTGCCTCTGTCTTTATCTTTGTGTTTTTTTCGGAATGTCGGCAGTAGGGTGGCTTACCAAAGACATATCTGGATAACTGAACTGAGTACCAAAATATTTAAAAGCGAAAATGTACCGAAGATGAATAGCTCATGGATTAAATAAGGCACAAAACCGACAGCGAGGTATGTCGTGGTCAGGGCCTAGGCAAGGAATACAGTATGAATTAAAATATTTATAAGGTATTTGCTTTCCACAAGAAATACAATTATTGACTTTTACTGACATCGGTTTAGACCAAAAAAAGTTTCCCCAATGGGGTGCTTAGCTTTAGTTGAAGACTTTGGTTCTGAAACTCAAAAACGAAAATTTCAGGAGTTGGACGACCGGCACTTGCGAACTGCTTCTGCTTCGGACACCACACGGCAAGAAAGACTGATGTAATTGCGTCGGCTGCATGCTTTATACCCCTGACTACCTGACTTCACGGAAGATGAGACAGCAAACAACACAGGACCCGAGACTTTGATAATCAGGCCGACTGAGGGCTATTGCAAGCAGATAACCCAAATCTGATGACTGCAACAGTGAAACACGAAGAACATCTGCACCAAGTGTAAAATACACACACTGGTTTCTGAAATATTTACAGATAAAAAACTGTGTACATAGAAATAAAATAAGATAAAATAAAATTGCATCATTGAATTAACATTGTCACAGTAACAAAGCCCTCCTTTTGAGAGCAGGAACTAGTGAAATGTACTAGTTTAAACCTGACGGAGTACTAGCATCTAAATTTAGCTGCCACTTCAATTCTTTATACTCAAGAGAAGTCTCCCAGTCCCCGCCCCTTTCTGGAAGGCATACTTTTTCCAGCACCCAAAACTTGAACTTGGCTTGCTTGCAAGTTAAAGTGTGTTTGTATAAAGCGTTTGTTTTTTTTTGCTTATTAATCTCACAGGATAAATTACAGATTTACTAAGTACGGTTCCATAAGGGCTCTAGTATGGAACTTATATCACAGCCATAGATAAGAATTCCATGCCATTTAAGACAAAAAAAAAAGCAAAGGCAACTGGAGTAACTGGAAGAAATGGATGTAAAAAAAAAATAACCAAAAGCAGCACTGATCCCACAAGGTCAGTGAAAAATTAAAAACTAATAAAAGAAACATATAAAAGAAAATATAAAACTTTGAATGACCACCACGAGATAATGTTATTTAGCGCTTTCTTTCACAGTTTAATGCGTGAACTTCGTCAGAAAAAGAAGAGTCTTCCCATGCTCTTCTTTTATATTACATAATAGGAAATGATGTCATGAATTGACTGCCACAGTAGCGAAACCATCTTGTATTTTTATATATTAAATTTAAAAATACACATAGTGCAATACATAATATTAGAATAATCACCTTAAAATATGCTCATCTTAGAACCTATAATATAAACACTCTATCTTTGATTTGTCTAATGTTTTTGTCGTATAAAAAAATATGTATATATATGTCAATATAAATACTTTGTCCCTTATCTGTTAATTATACAGACTGTGTATGAATACACTGTATAAATACGTGTACACACACATGAAAACTTGTTTAACCAGTATACTTTAAGCATTTCTTGTATAACTGACTTGATTACTAAAAAATTACCTTATAAAATCATTTATGATGAAAAAAATACTATATCTTATGATACGCAATTTTCTGATACTGCCAATAATCTACAAACATTTTCTAACTAATGTTGAACTAATTGATCTATCTATCAACCAAAAAGCACTTTAAATTAATCATCTCGTTTAGACCCGGTGGACTGTCTGCCCATAACATGAGTTGCCACAAAGATTCTCTTTGTTCCAATTTGTTATTAAGGTCACCCATAAACACACCCTGTTCAATCTGTTCTAAAATGTGAAACTCAAATTTTTTGAAATTTTCACAATCTACAGAGTGTCTAGCCAAAGCATTGTTTTTATCTTTTTTCTTAATGGCTAAGACGTGCTCATATATTCTACGTCTCAACATTCTTTTGGTCTTTCCAATATAATAACTTTGGCATGTACAGCAACTTGCCAAGTAAACAACGAATTGGCTGTTACAGTTGTAGTATTTAATACTAGTTTCAAACAAGTCAATGGAGTTCTTGTGAATAAAAAGGGAACCTATGCATGTAACAACTGCAAACAATGTAGGTTCATTAGTAACACCTCATTTATTAAGATAAAACATTTGGGTAGAACATTATGGGCTTCAAAATACTACAACTGTAACAGCCAATTCGTTGTTTACTTGGCAAGTTGCTGTACATGCCAAAGTTATTATATTGGAAAGACCAAAAGAATGTTGAGATGTAGAATATATGAGCACGTCTTAGCCATTAAGAAAAAGATAAAACAATGCTTTGGCTAGACACTCTGTAGATTGTGAAAATTTCAAAAAATTTGAGTTTCACATTTTAGAACAGATTGAACAGGGTGTGTTTATGGGTGACCTTAATAACAAATTGGAACAAAGAGAATCTTTGTGGCAACTCATGTTATGGGCAGACAGTCCACCGGGTCTAAACGAGATGATTAATTTAAAGTGCTTTTTGGTTGATAGATAGATCAATTAGTTCAACATTAGTTAGAAAATGTTTGTAGATTATTGGCAGTATCAGAAAATTGCGTATCATAAGATATAGTATTTTTTTCATCATAAATGATTTTATAAGGTAATTTTTTAGTAATCAAGTCAGTTATACAAGAAATGCTTAAAGTATACTGGTTAAACAAGTTTTCATGTGTGTGTACCGTATTCATACAGTGTATTCGTACACAGTCTGTATAATCAATGGTTAAGGGACAAAGCATTTGTATTGACACACATACATATATACATTTTTTCATATGACAAAAACATTAGACATATCAAAGACAGAGTGTTTACATTATTGGTTCCAAGATGAGCATATTTTAAGGTGATTATTCTAATATTATGTATTGCACTATGTGTATTTTTAAATTTAATATATAAAAATACAAGATGGTTTCGCTACTGTGGCAGTCAATTTATGACATCATTTCCTATTATGTAATATAAAAGAAGAGCATGGGAAGACTCTTCTTTTTCTGACGAAGTTCACGCATTAAACTGTGAAAGAAAGCGCTAAATAACATTATCTCGTGGTGGTCATTCAAAGTTTTATATTTTCTTTTATACGTTTTTTAGTTTGGTTCTTTAAATAGTTTTTTAATAAAAGAAACATACCAAATCAAAGCCCTCCAAAGTAGATTAAACACAAGACTTCCTACCCTAATAACACACAAAACTAATCACAAAAAGTCAACTAATCCACTGTTTAATTTTATAAACCAACATGAATCATATTATAACTTTCTAATTTAGCTGCCTTCATGTTCAGTACAGTTGCCGGATAAATTTTCTGTACATTATCCATTTATGCCAACATAAAAAGCCTTGCAAGAGAAACACTTTGATAAATAGACTACTTCTCTAGTCCTGCAATTATAACCCAGACAAGGTAATGCCACAGAGTATCCCACAGTTGTAATATAAGGTCCCTCACACATAAAATGGAAATAGCTGCAGCTACCACTTAGACATATCCTGAACAGATGCCTCATCATTTCTAAACAAACACAGAGATTCCTCTCCTAATTTTTGTACTAACAATTTTAAATTAAAACTAGTTTTCCGGTTCTAATTTAAAAATTGTCTCATCTTTCCAAAGCTATGATTATATGTTAAAATCATGCCGCCTTTAAAATTGTTTTAATTCATTACTTGATGTATTAGGGAAATTACAACAAATTAAACATGTCGATTGTAAAATGGGGGTATTTAATTAATATATTATCAGCTGTTTCTTTTGTCAAAATTGTTAATAAGGCACAAATACTTGTAAAGAATTTAGATTTTTGAACCAGATCTACCCATTTCCCACTTGGAAAATGGAAAATGGTTTAGACAGAAGGATACAAGAACATTTAAACTGCAGGTCAAGAAAAATGAAAATGTGGCAGTATATAAGCATTCAGTTTTATGCAAGGATTTTAAAAAGGTTTTGTTTTTTGTATTGGAAAAAGTAAGCAAATTACCAACAGCAGTTGGTAGGAAGATAGACTGTTAAACAAAGAATTATTATGACAAATTAAAATGTATGCTTGTCTGTTCTGACATGGGTTGTCATTTCTTTGTTTCACCATAAGAAATAAACAGTTCATCTGCTTTTTTAAGGAACTTAGTTCTGTCAGGTTAGTAGATAAGCTGCCTATGCATGTCAAGAATACGTAGAATCCTTTCTCACTGTTTCTGAGGAGCAAGACATAACACGGGGAGATAGCTTAATTAAAAAAAAAAAAAAAAAACTCTGAAACAACTTTGGGCATAAAAGAGGAATTTGTTCTTAACGTGACCCTACCTTATGGAAAACCAGACAGGGTTCACCCACTACAAGAACTTGCTACTTAAATACACTTCTTAAAGAAGTCAGAGCAATAAGGAGTAGCCTTCCATGTGATGAACCTTGCGTACGCCTGATGAGTGAGTTCAAAGAGAGACGCAGTTAGCTTTTCTAGCACATGAAAGGCCAGAAGAAAGTAACTCACATAAATATTTAAGAACCAGTGGTACACTACTCCTGATGGAGCCCTGGTTACTGGCTAGGCACCAACAAGAAAATCTTTTTCAGTTGCCAATATAAGATTTCCTACTAGCAGGCTGTCTCATCTCCTTTATTACCTGCTACATATCCTCCTGAAAAAGGTGCCTAAAATGTATCAACACTGAATTGTTCAGGCACTTGATGTTGTCTGAGATTGGGGTGCATCAAATTCCCTTTTGTCTTGTGTGATTAGATGTAATCTGAAGAAGCTTGTGGTAATTGCCCTTATCCATTTCCATAAGATGAGAGAACCAATGTTGCCTGGGCCAGAAGGAAGTTATCACAGTGACTTTTGGAGAGTCCTTCTGAATCTCAGAATTACCTTGGATATCAGTGAAAAAGGTGGAAATGTATAAAGGAACATCTTCAACCATGGGAATGAAAATGCATCTATTTTCCGGGGGGGGGGCAGCACATGGTTAATTAGCTGAGGCTGCTCCTGCAGAATGCTTCATTAGCATTTGAGGTGGAACTCAGAAAAAGGCTACCATAGAGCTGCACCATGAGGAGGTGTGGCACATTTCCAAGATGGCTGCACACCGATCAACAGCTTAACTTCAGTTCTCCCAGTGTGAAAAAAGAAATTGAAGACCATAGCCAGGAACTCGGTCACTTTTAATAAAATTCAGTTACTGGCATTAGTACACTGCCTGGATGCCAGCAAAGAAGAAACTAAAACAGCCTAAATGATAATCATCTAGAAAAAGTGAAGAGAAAATACTGACTGAAGACTCTTGCAGCTGTTCAACAAAAAAGCAAATGGAGCTCAGAACTGATTAAAATAAATCAAATACTGAAGGAGTATATTAAAAGGCTAGAAAGAAATGGAAGAAGCATTAAATATAAATTCAGACGAGCTGACAAAACTGCAAAATTCAGAGGTTGAAACTAGGAAAAGGCTGGCTGAGTATGAGACTGCTCAAGAAGAGATGTTGCAAAACATAGTAAAATTAGATGATACAGTACACAGAGAAAACATAAGATTGTCTGCTGTAACAGAGAAACTAAAAGGCACAAAGAAACTGGACTGGCATTTCAAAGCAGGATTTGCTAATTGAAAGGGCACACTGTACACAAGCTCAAAAGCAGCCAAGACCTGTATGTAGTAAAGATGCAAATCTACCAGCAGAACATGCTGATTCTGACAAAACTGTGGCAAAAGGGCAAAGTATTAAAAGTTGGAGAATGCAGAGTGTTTGTGAAAAATGTTTATTCACCACACATCAGGGAGAAGAGAAACAAATTTATTCCATCAATCAGGGAATGTCGAGAAGTAAGTGTTAGATTCAAGTTGCTATACCTAGCTGTCTTCAGCATATTTTTTTTTCTGGAGGATCAAAGTAATTTTTTGCAGAACAGGCTAAGGAGGAAATTCAAAAGTTGGTCCAACAAAAAGTGAGCCATCTAACAGAAGGGTACTCTACTTCTCATTCTTCCTTTAACAAAGCACATTGATAGATTTTGCCAGTGATACCCTTTCCATTGTTCTAAAGGAAAATGCTTGAGAGACAAGAGAAAATCACAGGAGTTGACTAGAAGAATCAGGAGGTGCCTTGAAAGTGAACTGAAGTCTGCAGTTGGGGGATAGAGATGAACAGGAAGACCCCCAGCAATATGGACATTAGTGAATAAATGTGTGACCACAAAGGATCAATCACATTTATGAAACATAGCTGTACAAGAAAAAATAGAAAGAGTGGACTTTTGTTGACTTTGTTAAACTTGTGGGGAATTGTAAAGCATTTGCCTCACTTCATGTCATTAATGTTTGGAAAGACACTGACGGGAGGGGAAAGAGGGAGGAAAAGGATAACTGTAAGTAAAATAATTTCTGTTCTTAACAGTGTTTCCATGAAACTTTTCATGACAAATTGCATGTTTCATAGTGAAGTATTTTAGTTGTATATGATAAAGATACTGAAGTAAACAAATTACTTTTTTCTTTCTTCTTTTTTAGTATTAAGAAATGTAGGTTTTACAAAGTAAAAGGAGAAATAGGCTAGAGAAAAGCATGTTTAAGTTAACAGGATGTAATCTTGGTTTGTGGGGGTGGGATGCAGAAGCACACATATCATAATATATGTACAGCTGGTATGTTTTTTTCTCATGTTTGCATGGGTGAATGTCTGGATTAAGACCTCTGGCTTAATCTAATAACATATTTTAAGTGGGAACAGGTACATAATAGAGCACTGAATATAATAAAAAGTTTTTTTTTAGCAAAAAATTGTTCAATTTGTTTTTAAAAGCCTGCAGCTAAGGACTGCATTTTCTTTTTTCTTATGTTTGCATGGAGACAAGCTGATTATAGGGCACTAAAAGAAAGTGAAGCCACTGGTTTCTTCAAGGCTAAAAGTCAATGTTTTCATAAAGAATGCACGTTGTCTTTCACATCTAAGAGGGGAATAAAGATAAAAAAAAAGAACAGACACCAATTACATTAAGTAGAAGTGCAGGCAGAAACATGCATCTTAGCATGGATAACCTCAGCTTTAGGTTAATTAAGAACTGTGTTTGAAGCTGCCTTTCTGGGGCAATTGTTTCTATTAGGAGGGTTAAACTTCACAATTACACAATGTACATATTAAGTTAAAGGTTATGGTGATTTTTCTGGCTGGTGAGGGGTTATTTTTTTGTTTGAAAATTTCATTAAAACAAAAAGTCTTGTACAATGTGACACAATCTCATGTGTTGATTTAAAAAAAATGTATAAAGGATCGACCTGCCACACATTAGTAGGTACATGTATCACACAAAAGCTGGAAAAGGACATTTAAAAAAGCTGTCATATATATAACTGGAGGAAATAATGATTTTTTATCACAATGGAGACACTTTCCATATTATCTTGGAATGTGAATGGTCTCAAAGGTACAGTCAAAAAGGAAAGAATACTTAATTATATTAAGAAATGAATGCAGAGTGCAAATGGCAATGCTACAGGAAATACATTAGGAAAGAAATGAGCACATGAATTTGATAAATAAAGGATTTCTGTGTTCAGTAGAATATCAGGGACAAAGGAAAACAGGAGTGCTTATAATAATTGTTAGAGAAGCTCCAACTGTGAAAGAAGAAAAAAAGATAATAACGGCAGATTTGTAGTAATAAGTGGCTACTGTAAGGAATGAAGATTATGCTGGCACATATTTATATTCCACCTAGAACTGTCCTTATGGAGCTTTAAAAACATTGGGAGAAATAATCAGCTTTCAGCAGGGAGTATTATTTATAGGTGGGGAATGGAATTTGAATTGCAAAAATGAGGATGTATCATGGGGACCTAGAAGGGACAATATAAAAAAGAGGGTAGATGTCTGAAAACATTTATGAAAATGTTTGATATGGAAGTATGAATTCAGAAAGACTTTTCATATTATTCCCTAAGGTACAATAACTGGGCTACACTAGACAGAAATTATATTCTACAGGAACATGTGCATTTAATTGAAAGCTTTGACACATCCAATAACTATTTCTGATCATGCACCAATAAAAACTAAGACAAAATTGCAGGACAATGAAGTTAAAAAATAAGACACTGGAATCTTCTTACATATCTGTTAAAAAGAGGAATTTAAGGAATGGGTAGTGAAAATTATTAAACAGTCACTAGGGAAGATAGAAATATTTTCACAAGTTATAGCTAGTGACTGGGATAAAATGTAAATGGAGTTTAAAAATAGGGTCAAAATAAAACAGAATGCGAAATGGTTTACAAATAACAGAAATTACTTAGAGGGGCTAACAAAGGTTGAAGTACTGCAGAATGAACGGACTCTCACAGAACAAGAGAATGAGCAAATGGAGATCGCTAAAGAGAAAATAAGGGAGTACCTAAATAATATATGCATGAGTTTAGAAAGATTACAGTTGAGCAACTATTTTTGATAGCAACTCCAGAGCACAAAATCTCTTAGTACAATGACTTAGGCAACAGGAAATTAAAAGAGTTCTCACCGAATTTAGGGAACTTGTAACAAGAAAAATAACCAGAGATCCTGTACAGGTTTTATTAATATTCTGGAATTTTTATGAAAATTTGTATAAAGCAGAGAAATGTGGAAATCAAGAAATAGTACAAATGGAAATATTTATGGACAACTTATTTATGCCAAAGGTAGAAACAGATGAGGTTCAATAGCTAACAGTTAAGACAGCAGGAAGCTCTCCAGGAACAGATGGTATGCCTGTAGAAGCTTAGAAATTAGGAAGGAAAAAAGTGATAAAGATCTTTAATAGCTTGTGCAACAGTTTTTAAAAAGAGGAAAAGCATCAGCATTTTGGAAGAAAGCTGTATTGGCTTTGTTACATAAATATGACAAAGACCCTTCAGACCCAGCTTATCATAGACCCACTTCAATTTTAACCATGATTATAAAGTGTTTATGTCTATACTAGCTAAATGAATGGCAAAAGTGTTGCCAAAATTGATAGATATGGATTAGTGTGGTTTTGTGGAGGGAGGCAAATATTTGACAACATTAACTGAACAATGTTGATCCAGAGGGAAACATAATGTAAGAAAATATCTATGTTGTTGGTAGGCCTTAATGCAGAAAAAGCATTTGACAGACTAAGATTGGATTTTATGAGTAGGGCATTGGAAGCATTTGCATTTTCTGATAAAATAACAAGATTAATTAGAATGATATATGAAGGGTCAGAGGCAGAAATTAAAGTGTGAGGGTTTCTCCCAGATAAGCTGTGTTTGAAAAGAACCAGTCAGTGGTATCCTCTTTCCCCTTTGTTATTTGCTTTATATTTAGAGCCACTGGCGAAGAAAATAAGGGACTCAGAAATACAAGAATATAACTGGAAAGGTAATCAAGAAAAATTGGCTTTATTTTCAGATGATATTATTTCGTATTTGATAACAGAAAAGGACATCTCAGTGTTGTGCAACATTTTGAGACAATTTAATGTTTTTTCAAGATATAAAATTAATGAAGACAAACCAAAGGCTATAGCCATAAAATTATGTAACCACACATGAACTGGATCAGTAATTCCCATATTTATGGGGACATGACAGGTGACGTATTGAGCAGTATGGATTAAAAGGGCTTCTGTTATGGCAGCTAAGGATACGTGGGAAGAGACTAAACAAAGGATAATACAAAAATTGAGAAATTGGAAACTCTGATTTAAGGATATGGCTAGTAAGATACAAGCACTGAACGGGTTTTTAATTTCTTTAGTCTTGCATATGTGAAAAAGCAAAAACAGCTGAAAGTCCACCACAATTGTCTTTATTACACAACAAAGCTTTCGGGTAAAACTCTTCATCAGTACCTAAAAACACACAATTTTTTTGAGTTCAAATACCTACAAGCAGCCAATTAATTATCACATGTTCTGAGCTTATTAAAGCTATTAAAGTGCCCACATAAAAAAATATATATGCTTAGCTAAAATGCATCTTATTTATAAGTAAAATGTGCTTCTCATATAAAATACAAGGCATAAATACATAAAACATAAAAACAATTATTTGCCACATTATTTATCTATAAATAATTGTAAATGTTATGATGCCTATCTTTCAGTATGGGTTTTAAGCTCACAGTACTATTCAGACCTGGGGGATGGTCAGCCCTAAAGTAATTTATCCAACTATACTCATTCAGTTCTATTTTATTCACAATATCTCCCCCATTTTTGTTCCTAGATATTACTTGTAAAATTCTGAATTTAAGTTTATGCTCTGCACCCATGTTCTCTACATGCTTTGCTAAAGCATTAGTTAAAACTCTCCTTTTTATATCTGACATATGTGAGCTGATTCTATCCTTACATCTCTTATTAGTTTTACCAATATAAAAACTTGTACACGCTATACAGTGTGCAAAGTAAATCACATTTTCTGAAATACAAGTACCCCTTACATTAAATTTTAAATTCTCTCCACTGATTGGGTGCTTAAAAACTGCTTCTGTACTTATACAATGTACACAATTATAACATGGAGTTGGTCCCAGTCTTTCCATGATATTTCACAACTTCCTTTTTTATATTCATTTCTTTGAAACATAGCTGTTGTCTCAAGTTCTTTTCTCTTTTGTATGTGAAGCTTGGCTTCTCTCCTATAATCTTAGTAATTTCCTGGTTAGAGGCCAATATTACCCAGTTTCTTCTAACTATATCTTTTATCAAACCAGTATGTCTATTATATGTTGTGCACTAGTAAAATACGGTTTAGCTATATCATTTCTCAAAGTTGTTACTATATACTTAGACCTATCAATTAACTTCACATCATAATCTTTATCCAAGAAATCTGATGCCATTATTTCCATTTGAATAACAAATGTATCATCCTTTGTACTCAGCCTGCTAGCTCGCATAAACTGGCTCTTAACACCCTCAAACACATGATGTGGGTGCATACTCTGATAATGAACATACTTTGCTGCTTGTATCAGCTTCTTATATATAACTGTACTCATTACATCATTTTCCTTAGAAATAGTTACATCCAAAAAATGAATTATATTTGATGAACTATTAACATCAAATCTCAAAAATTCAGTTGTTGAATGCAAATATACTACAAAACTATGCAACTCATTTAGTGACCCTTTCCACAAAAGAATGGTGTCATCTACAAATCGTTTATAAAAAGCAATATTTTTATGCCTAAATTCAGCTGTGTTTCCAATATAAATATGTTCTTTCTCCCACCTCGCTAATACAAGGTTGGCATAAGTGTTAGCAATGGGCATACCCACTGCTACCCCTGGTCTCTGATGATAGCATTCTTCATTAATGCTAAAGATGTTATTTTCTAGAACGCATTCTATTAATGAACAGAATAGTTCTACCTTACTAGCATCAAATGTACCATGTTCATAAATATATTGTCTTACTAGCTCGATTCCTTCATTATTGGGAATGACAGTAAAAAGTGATTTAATGTCCATTGTTACCAAGGTACAATTTTCAGACATATTCATGTCATTCCATTGTTGTAGAGCTGTCAGAAAATCTTGGGTATCCTTAATATAACTTTTACTAAACTGCAGTAAGGGGACTAACTTCCTATCCACATATTTTAAAACAGCCATTGTTATCCATCATTTTCCAGAGACAACAGGTCTCATGGGAGGTCTTGTTATACTCTTATGCAGTTTAGGGAGTCCATAAATAAATGGAATAACTGGACTAGCTGTATATAAATAGTCATAGTCTCTGGGCTTATACTGGCATCCATTAGTAATTCATACAAAAAAGTTTTCACTTTACAAATAATATTGTTCACAGTTGCATTACTCACTAATTCAAATGCCATAGAATCTGATAGCAAATCATTCATCCATTCTATATATTGTTCAACATCCATTATTACAATCATGTCCCCTTTGTCTGCAGATTTGATAATGATATTACGATTATTACATAAAGAGACAAGGGCTTTCTGTTCAACTTTACTCAAATTGTAATACTTATTACCTTTCTGTTTGGCAAAAAACAGCTGGTACATATCCTGCTCACACATATCCAGAAATGCTTTTACATTAGGTGTACTCAACGGTACAAAAGTGTAGAGTGTTTTAATACATTTTCCAACTGTTGTTCATCTTTATACAATAACGTTAAATCTAAATTTCTAGTAAACAATCGTAGTTCAGTTAATGTTTCAGATAAATGTCCTGCTGCCGATTGTACAAAGGTTAAACATTTTGCCAATACCTTAAGTTCATTTATATTTAGTTCTTAGCTAGATAAATTCACTACATTGCCATGAAAAATAATTATTTTTCTTTGAAAACTTTGAAACAACTGCGTTTTAAAACAGAACATTATAAGAGACTTCAGTGGCAAAGAATGAGTTTTAATGCATATTTGCAAATTGGTATTGTTCCAAGAGGGCTGAGAGTAACTTTAATGCCAACATGTGGCAATAAATATGAAGACGGTTTATTAAAATGGCAAGAGTTAAACTTGCGGTTAAGTGCACAGTATATGCAGTTAATGAATGAATTTTTTTCTAAGTATGAAACGAAATTGATTGCTGAGATAACGAACTTAGAAAATAATGTCACTAGTTCTAATCTGTTCCCATGTATTGCTGCTGGCTTTGAAAAAGTCCTGGAACAAATAAAGCTCTTTGAAAGAAATCTAATCGCCACTAAAAAAAGAAAACTTTTGCGTGACATAAAAGACTTTAAAACTAGTAATATTTTTTATGGCCAAAAGAGCAGCCAATGGTGTTACATCGTTCAAATAATGTTAACTAATTGCATAACAAGCCTTTAAGACATCCCCCGCCTACAAGAGATGTAGCTCAAGTAGAAAAGAATGGCTGCGTGCTAAATGTAACCAACAAACTAATAGAGGTGCTTGATCAAGCACCACTCACTCCTACAGTGTCAGCAAAATGTGGTGAAGCCGTTTCCTGTTTGGATGACTTCCCACCTCCTTTGCAGGCTGAAATAAAGGACGGAGAAGTACCTGTAAGCAGTGCTGCACCTAAAGATACTGAAATAAAGCACAATAACCAACTGAATGATGATTTTTTACTGAAGGGTTGCTTCTCTCTAAAACAACCAGTTGCTACCAGGGAGAAAAGTAGAAGGAGAAGCAACAGTCGCAAGAGAGTGAGGAGCTCAATGAGGGAAGAACAACGGAGGTATTCAAATGTAACAAACAAGGTACGTGGAGGGATAAATTACAAAAAGAAAAAGACTTGGAATATTTTTCATGGCAATGTAGTGAATTTACTAGCTATGAATTAAATATAAATGAACTTAAGGTATTGGCAAAAGGTTTAACCTTTGTACCATCGGCAGCAGGACATTTATCTGAAGCATTAACTGAACTACCATTGTGTACTAGAAATGTAGATTTAAAGTTATTGTATAAAAATGAACAACAGTTGAAAAATGTATTAAAACGCTCTAGCACTTTTGTACCGTTGAGGATACCTAATGTAAAAGCATTTTTGGATATGTGTGAGCAGGATATGTACCAGCTATTTTTTACCAAACAGAAAGGTAATAAGTATTACAATTTGAATAAAGTTCAACAGGAAGCCCTTGTCTCTTTATGGAATAATCGTAATATTATTATCAAATCTGCAGACAAAGGAGACATGATTGTAATAATGGATGTTGAACAATATATAGAATGGATGAATGATTTGCTATCAGATTCTATGACATTTGAATTAGTGAATAATGCAACTGCGAACAATATTATTTGTAAAGTGAAAACTTTTTTGTATGAATTACTAATGGATGCCAGTATAAGTCCAGATGACTATAACTAGTTATATACAGGTAGTCCGGTTATTCCATTTATTTATGGACTCCTTAAACTGCATAAGAGTATAAGAAGAACTACTGTCTCTGGAAAACGACAGATAACAACAGCTATTTCAAAATATGTGGAAAGGAAGTTAGTCCCCTTACTGCAGTTCAGTAAAAGTTATATTAAGGATACCCAAGATTTTCTGACAGCTCTACAACAATGGAATGACATGAATATGTCTGAAAATTGTACGTTGGTGACAATGGACATTAAATCACTTTTTACTGTCATTCCAAATAATGAAGGAATCGAGTTAGTAAGACAATATATTTATGAACATGGTACATTTGATGCTAGTAAGGTAGAACTATTCTGTTCATTAATAGAATGTGTTCTAGAAAATAACATCTTTAGCTTTAATGAAGAATACTATCATCAGAGACAAGGGGTAGCAGTGGGTATGCCCATTACTAACACTTATGCACACCTTGTGTTAGCGAGGTGGGATGAAGAACATATTTAGAATGGAACCACAGCTGAATTTAGGCATAAAAATATTGCTTTTTATAAACAATTTGTAGATGACACCTTTCTTTTGTGGAAAGGGTCACTAAATGAGTTACATAGTTTTGTAGCATATTTACATTCAACAACTGAATTTTTGAGATTTGATGTTAATAGTTCATCAAATATAATTATTTTTTTAGATGTAACTATTTCTAAGGAAAATGATGTAATGAGTACAGCTATATATAAGAAGCCGATATAAGCAGCAAAGTATGTTCATTATCAGAGTATGCACCCACATCATGTGTTTGAGGGTGTTAAGAGCCAGTTTATGCGAACTAGCAGGCTGAGTACAAAGGATGATACATTTGTTATTCAAATGGAAATAATGTCATCAGATTTCTTGGATAAAGGTTATGATGTGAAGTTAATTGATAGGTCTACGTATATAGTAACAACTTTGAGAAATGATTAAGCTAAACCGTATATTACAAGTGCACAAACTGAAAAAGCTGAAGTTAATACTACTGGTAGAAGTTTCAGGAAAGAAAGAAGTATCAATTATATTACAACATATAATAGACATACTGGTTTGATAAAAGATATAGTTAGAAGAAACTGGGTAATACTGGCCTCTAACCAGGAAATTACTAAGATTATAGGAGAGAAGCCAGGCTTCACATACTAAAGAGAAAAGAACTTGAGACAACAGCTATGTTTCAAAGAAATGAATATAAAAAAGGAAGTTGTGAAATATCAAGGGAAGACTGGGACAACTCCATGTTATAATTGTGTACATTGTATAGATATAAGTACAGAAGCATTTTTTAAGCACCCAATCAGTGGAGAGAATTTAAAATTTAATGCAAGGGGTACTTGTATTTCAGAAAATGTGATTTACTTTGCACACTGTATAGCGTGCACAAGTTTTTATATTGGTAAAACTAATAAGAGACTTAAAGATAGAATCAGCGCACATATGTCAGATATAAAAACGAGAGTTTTAACTAATGCTTTAGCAAAACACATAGAGAACATGGGTGCAGAGCATAAATTTAAATTCAGAATTTTACAAGTAATATCTAGGAACAAAAATGGTGGAGATATTGTGAATAAAACAGAACTGAATGAGTATAGATGGATAAATTACTGTAGGGCTGACCATCCCCCAGGTCTGAATAGTACTGTGAGCTTAAAACCCATACTGAAAGATGGGCATAATAACATTTAAAAATTATTTATAGATAAATAATGTGGCAAATAATTGTTTTTATGTTTTATGTATTTACGCCTTGTATTTTATATGAGAAGCACATTTTACTTATAAATAAGATGTATTTTAGCTAAGCATATATATTTTTATGTGGGCAGTTTAATAGCTTTAATAAGCTCAGAACATGTGATAATTAATTGGCTGCTTGTAGATATTTAAACTCAGAAAGACTGTGTGTTTTTAGATACTGATGAAGAGTTTTACTCGAAAGCTTTGTCAAGTAATAAAGACTACTGTGGTAGACTTTCAGCTGTTTTTGCTTTTTACATTGGTTTGGTGTTCTGGAAGCCCTTTAACTTCAGGTGATTTTTCTTGTGCCGTTTAGTCTTGAATATGGGTCAGGCATACTTTTATCAACCTAAGGAGAAGTTGTGGGCAGCACAGTGGTGCAGTGGTTAGCATTGTTGCCTCACAGCAAGAGGTTCTCTGGTTCGATTCTTGGCTGGGGTGCTTTTTGTGTGGAGTCTGCATGTCCTCCCTACATTTGCATGGGTTTCCTCCCACATAACAAACACATGCATCTGGAGTGTTTCTTCTTGGGCCACTGAAAATGGGCTCTGTTCCACTCAGACTTTCTTGGTAAACAAATGTTAAATAAATCAAAAATAAATAAATAATTCATAAAGAATTGAAGGAATTCATCTGGGACGGAAAAGGGTAAGAGTTAAGTGGGATAAGTTGATCCTTCCAATAAAACAAGGTGGTTTAGGTTTTCCTGACTTGAAGGGATATTTTACAGTGATTTAATATCAGAATCTTGAGGTGAGATGCCCGCAGATGGAAAACGCGAAACCCAGATGTCCAAATTTCCATCTGGCTGAACATTTCAGTGTTTGAAAGTTTATATCAGTGAATGCACTGTGCATTCATTAATATAAACTCGAAGAACTGTACAGAGATTGCGGTACAGTGCGGTTTGGGAAATTATTTATTTTTATTTATTTATTTACATTTGTTGACCGGGAGAAATTCATCCCTTTCCTCACTGTAGTGCGATCTCAGAGTTGGAATATATAGTTAGCAGGGGGGGCTTGCCTCCCTGCAAAAACGTGATGTTAGGTATAGGAGTTTTCTTTACCTGAGCTCCTATACGGACACCATGTAATGTTTTCGACAAAAATGTCGAATCTGATGAATTCATTCAGCTGATTTGACACTGTGACTTGTTCTACATTTTGACTTTTGTTTTTTTGTATTCGGTGTGTCGAACGGAAATTATTTTTGAGTTTGACATGTTGATAGCAAACCTTTTACAGCTACACAGTTAAGGCACATATGCATAACACAAGTGAAGGTTATAATTAAAAATATAAAGGAACGATGATAAAGCAAGCAGGAAGTTCAAGAAATATATATGAGAGAGAGGGGGGAGTTAGAGTGGAATTTTGGATGCAGACCCTTAAGGAGAATAACAACCATACAGAATATAATGTTCATAAAGTAGCAGAAAGTATTCTAAGAACTAAGAGCCAATACAATAAGAGAAAGGAGATTTTGCAAATATGGATGACTGCAAGTAGGGAAATAGAAATTAGGCAAAATTAGGCAAAGAGGGGCTGGAATTTACTGGAGAAACCTGAAAAAGGAACCAAGATATTAGGAGCAAATAACTCAAGCAGGAACGGTAATAGCATGGGATAAGGCCAAGGAGATATTTGGATTGTAGGGCAGAGATGGCCTTCCCTGCCAGAGCTTGATCACAGTGTACAGGCAAATAGAAAGGGGTTGTGGAATTTTAAGTGAAATATCTGCTCTGGTAGAGTTTTTAGTTGAATCTAGAAGAGAAGCTGTTGTTAAAAAGGGATAATTAGTAGGTTATATAAAATACTGTGTGATAACTTTAAGAATCAATCAGAGGAGGTTAGAAAAGCATGTTAAGAGAGAGTGGAAAAGAAATTTGAAAGAAAACAATGGGAAGACATACGTATGGCTCCAATGTATGCAACCAAATCCAGAGTGTTTAAAATTTTTGCCTGGAAGTGTTTGCATAAGTATATTTATACCCCAAGCAGACTTCAAATAAATTTTCCTCAGGTAGACAGTAAATATTGGAGGTGTGATGTTGAAGAAAGAGGTAGCTAGGAACATATGTTTTAAGAATATAATGAGTTGACAAATTTTAAAAATTCTGTATAGGGTACTCTATCAGAAATATTGGGGTGAGCGAATGACTGTAAGTAAGGAAATGATTCTTTGGAGTTTGGACACAGGATCCAAATTGCCTAGACATAGTAAGGCCTTATTAAGTTTAATTCTGTTGGCTGCCAAAAAAGCAATTACTAGAAAATGTATATATATATATATATATATATATATATATATATATATATATGTTGTTGTCTTTCGGCTTTTCCCGGTTAGGGGTCGCCACAGCGGAACTCTGGTCCGCTAATGATTGGCAGTAGATTTTCACGAACGCTGAGGTGCCAGCTCGACGTTCAACCTTCAATGAAGGCATGCCCATTTACGCATGTCTTTCGAACGCCCACCCAACCGCAGGGAGGACATGCAGACTCCACACAGAAGGCACTCCCCGCACTCCAGCCGAGAATCGAACTATATATATAGTATTTAAATGGAAAATGTTAAAATGGTTTGTTTGTCTTTTCTGTTAATGCATACTTGCGTATATCTTAAGTGACAATTTAATAACAGTATTTAAAAAATACTCCGGATGTGCTTTGCGAACATTCATCCAAACACAGAAAACTGGGACTAACCCAGTCAATAGAAGGTAAATAAAATTTACACATACTTCAATATTAACAAAATGGACAAAATAATGCTTGCTAAATTACACTCTTGCTGACTACAAAATGTGCAAGTTGTGATATTAAAGTCAAATGCTTTTTGCAACTGTGCATAATCAAGAATACAAGCAGCTGTCCTTAACTGCCACACATTTACTTAGTTCAGCGTATAATATCCTACTATCATAATAAAATAATCTGTACTGTAAATAACAGTACATCTATCCTGTCTGGAATACAGTTTATTATTTATTTATTTTGCATTCAGTAACTGGGTAAGTACCCTGCACCACGAATCCTTTTCAGGTATGACCCAAGCCACATTGGCACCAAGCAAAACAATGCACTCAGTATCACAACACTACATAATAACAAAAATAGACTATATGCTGTGATGGCTGTTAGCAAAACAATAACAACACTAAGTCCAGATATACAGATTGGATACACATAAGCAAGTCATAGGATCAAAGATACACGACATTGAGAAAAGATGACAGAGTATACTTTTCATATACCGCAACATTTTTACCACCAAATGTCCCGGGAAAGGTATTATACAGAAATAAGATTCCTTATGTTGAGGTAATTAGCTAGAATAAAGGAACTAAGGGGGAAGGAAGGGACAGAGGGAAAGAGGCTGTAATCCTTTATAAGCAGAGGTACTTAACTCTGTACTAGCAAGATGATCCTCAAACATGTGCGTGCAACTATTTAAATGAAAAGCCTAAGCAAACTTTCAATTTATGTTTGACTGCAGTATCTGCAGCAAAGATTTAAAACAACTGCATATGTAACTATTTTTTTAGCTCAAAAGCTTTCAGACCAGTCTTTCATTTAACATGGTAGGTGTGTGTGTGTGTGGTTACAACCTGAAAGTTATAAACAGAAAATCTTTTTTTTTTTCACAAAATGCTGGTAGTGGACTTTCATTATTGGTACAAATACATTTTATTTCATTTTTTCATCATATAATTTAAGTATTTCTCACCAATTTTAAGCCAGTTTAAAAACCAAAAGATAGTATGCATTATTTTCCCCTTTAATTCTAATTCTAGTTAGAGTGAAGATGCCATGCCTTTTTATATATGGTGTCTGGTCTGTCAGTATGACTGATTTTGCAATTGTTCTGCACTAGACATGTAAATTATAGTAATAAGCAATGAAAGCATTCCTTTCTTGTGCCGCAATCTGTCATACACGAGTCTGACCTCGAGATCAAAGATCACACTAGCATGCCATCATACCAGAGTCAGAAAACAGTGTTTACACAGGCATCGTTTGTGTGACATAACGGCAATAAAGGCTGACAGAAAAAAACTACCTCCACTTACTAACGCCTAGGAATGATAGTAAGGCACCCCATGCTGCCACTGCACCCAAGCTGCGAACCACTGGGCTACAATGAACACCATCTTTGAAACAGTAAGTAAGATATTTTCCATCAGGCCTGTTCATCTGAATATGAAATGACAGGTCAGCTTCTCTGACGCTTGGTTCACCAGAAAATCTGGAAGTGAAATACCCGAGACTGAAAATTAGTTGAGATGAAGTCTAAAAATGTTAACGAGTAAATCCATTTGGCAAATCTGTCCATAATCTTGAAATCTTTGTCTGAAGGTGGAGTAAACATATTGTGGGACTATCGGTACCTACATTGAGGTGAAAAAATAACAGAAAAGGTTTGTGAAAATGTGCTTGGTGACAGACTGTCCAGTCTAGATGATAGCCAATACATGTGGTCAGCCTTCATTGGCCTAGGAAGCAAAATCAGAGAGCTTGTAATCTGTAAAAATGGCACCACGAAGACAGGCTCCAGAGGGGAACAAATATAATGTTCCACTTCTGCTTGCCCATGTTACAATGATGTTTTGATAAAGAAACAGAATTCTAATGCAGACACAGTTGCTAAGATGTTATTATATAAACAGGGGTATTTTGGAGGGGGACTGGTAAAGAAATACGATTTATTAATCTTGAACAAAGGAATAATGGATCCTCTCAGACTCTGACAGACTGAAGGAGATAAGTCCTTCTATTATAATGCCTAGATCCACTATAACTGATCCTTTTTGGACATTAGAGGAGTGGGACTAGATGAAGCCACACAGTCGAACAATACCTTGCATGGTACAGACCTGTACATTGATGCTAAGGCACATGTCAGGAGTGGCATTATGCCACGACAAGCCAATGCTGGGTCAAGTGCCAGCACTAAAGTCACTTTTTGTTATGGTTCTGCGCTACACTTTTCTCAGCCATTCACCACTACATGGTAAACATACTGTCAAACTCTAATGAAGAAATGATGAAAGCTCTGGATAAAAATTCAAGAATAAGAAGGCCTGAGGACAAAGTCAAGTCTCACAGGTGAGTTCAGATCACAAGTCATGTCCAGGGAATCAAAAGATGACTGCTCATCATCAAGGGGGGGGGGGGCTTGTTTTCAAGGTAAATGGAGAAAGCAGCACTAGAACCCCAAAGCTTGGTCTCAGCAGGTATTGCGGAGATGCCCCTCCACTTGACTACACTCAAGGACATACATATTAATTTCTTGTGTGAGTGACACAACAGAAACCAATAAGGGCATCATGGACTCAGAAGCACAGCCAGATCCAGGAACTTTAAACCTGCTTCCTGGGCTTCTTATAATTTCCCTGTTGTTACCTTGCCTGTGGTCCATAAACAAGCCCTTAAGATGATTATTTCCTTTTGCTGATTCTATTACTGCCAAGTAATTGACAATGGCAATAAAAAAATCAAGCTTTTCTCCAAGAATTACAGTTCATAGGAATGAAAATCTAGTAATGGTAATAACTGTAAATGTTGTGTTCCAGCCTTATGTATAAAAGGTACATATATGATGGCCTCTTACAAGATGTCAATATGGATGAGAGAACTGAAGCCACCAAAAAAGTCATGGGCTTAAAAGCACACAGGGAAGAAGGAATCTTAGACCTGCTCCTTGGGTCATTTATCTTTTCTCTACAATGACTGCCTAGAGTCTTTACACAACTCCTCAAAGTTATCCTTTCATTTTACTGTTTCTGTCAAGTCCAGGTAATGGAAGGTAGCAAACACTTCAAGCTTCTTTCTTCAAGAACCTCAGGCCATAAGGAAGAAAGGCTAATAGCAGACACAGCCATCAATGCTTTGGTTGATCCATAGGCAAAAAAGTAATATGTGATCTTAGAACAGTAGTCACACATGGTGGGTCTATGGATCTTATGCAATGAAAGTAAAAACTTTCAAAATGTTGCACACTAAGAGGAGATACATAAAGCAAGAACAGCTAGAAGAAATGGAGACCACTGATTGAGCATGCTCCTAAATCCAATCTATGGTCCAAAGACAGCATGATCCACAGGGTATGGGGATTTAAGAATATCACTACAGCCGTGCAACAGTCACAAGATGAACGTATCCAAATGTTATACCTCCTATAGAGAGACCCTCAAAGTGAACTAATTTTCCAGTAAGCTGGTGTAGAAATGAGAGCAATTCACCATGGCCAGCAAATAATCATCACAAGTTCAAAACATAAATCTTATATAGATAGCTCTGTGGAATACAGTCCTAACTACGACTCAGCTGACCTTCAGATGAGCAGTGGCCCAGGTGCTGATAGAGCCAGTAGGGGAGGGAGAGGAGTGAAGAAGGACCGCTTGCACACCTATCCCAGAAGGGAGGTTGGGGGCATGCTGCAGGACATGTTTCTTTATAATGCAGCTACAGTGAAGACTGGAGACACAGTGGATGCCATCATGCTGCACTCACTGCATGCCCACCCCTGCTGCACTTCTTATACACCACATGTAGAGGATGGTAGAGCCATATACATAAATCCACTGATGGCTGCTTGAATAAAGGCTGCACCAACTGCCACTCAGAAGGGAACAGGGTCAACAGCAATCGGTCAGCTGCTGTGGGGGACTTAATACATAAATAATATATAACATAGAAATGGCACAGCAAAACATTTAAAGCTCAGTATGTGTATAAAAAAGAATTACAATAGCAAGTCATTTCTTCTGCTCTTTAAAATGCAAGGTAGCTTGAATAAGGGCTGCACCAGCTCTCAAGCAGAAGGGAAGAAGGTCAGCAGCAATCGGCCACCTGGTCAACTGCTGTGGGGGATGGAATACATAAATAATATATATAATATACAAATGGCTCAGCAAAACACTTAAAGCTCAGTATGTGTATAAAAAAGAACTAAAATGTCAAGTCATTTTTGTTGCACTTTAAAATGCAAGACAGTTTTAATTTTAAGGATTAAATGAAGATACCGAGTAAAATCAACACATTACAACAATGATTTTACTTTGCAGAATCTGTACGTAGATGTTGGTTGATGTCAAGAAGAAACAATCAAATGACTTATTGCCCAGAATGAAAACTTCCAATTGATGACTCATTTCATGAGTGGCAGCTAGCTAAAGTGTTTTGTCAAAGAGAAATCTAACATTTCACTGCAAATACAATGCACTGCCAGATTTACTCAAGTCTTTTCAAGACTATGTCGAAACCACTGGATGTTACCACATACCAGAAGCTCTAATGCATATCAATAAAAACACAATGTTTGATGTATGGTTTGAAGCATATAACAATGATGTTCCTTGTAGTGAGAAATTTCATGAAAGATTTATTGTAAACCTTGGCTAGAATTTTTTTTTGCTAGACTATATTACAGCTAGAAAATGGCATTTTTCTGCAATTTCAACAATTATGACAGCAACTGGCTGATATTTTGGATTTCAAAAAAAGTTTTAGACCAATAAGGGGTCTGAAGAAGGTGATAATCAACTATCACAGACTTTTTAAGTTTGAAGATGGGATTAAACAGCATGTTCTAAATGCGATTTTTGTTAGAAATTATAAAGGGATTTTACACCATACTTCACTGAACTGTAAGAAAAGGCTGTAATGTGTATGTGGTGAATATTAAAATAACAGTGACTGACACTATGCCAAATGTTAATCAAAAGATAATTTATGGGAAAACTGACCTTTGTTATGTGAAAATACTGAAAATTATATGTTTCTGTTAGCACTGTACAACAATGGCGGGAATTCTGCTTAGCAAAGTGGTGAGATGAATTTATCTGAGGGGGAAGGTTACATGGGTGCATATGAAGAGGAATTTTAAATTACTAGCAAAGTTGTTAAAGATTGGTTGGAAATGTTTTGGTTAGTAACAAATCTGAAGTTTTTTCTGTATCATTTTGGGATAACATTAGTGAACCTGAAAACAGAAAGAGAAAGAAAGAAAAAAAAAAAGAGTACAGTTTACACAAAAGGGGTTGTATTTTAAATTTAAAAAATCAGTAAATTAGTTTTTTTAAAGCCAATAATTTTATGAGAGCCTAAACATATTTTTTTCAATGGCTAAATAAATGGGAGCTTGATTTGTGAGCCAGGATCATAGGCATATACTACACTAATGACCACTAGGGCCATTATAAGCCTAGCCGTGCAACCCAAATGTGACCCACGAATTTGATTTATATAGGGCCATCAAGAGACATAGGCGCCAGACGAGAGGTGAATTTCTAATTACCCATTAATTAGTCCAAGCTGCTCTTAAAAAGGTTTAGGAAGGAAATTGCTACACATGGATGTGGAGCCTGTTCCAGGGTAAAGGAATTCTCTGAGAATCATATCTGTCTCGCCATGTCCTATTTATGCTGCAAGCAAATTTTGGGACTTCTGACCTAGTAATTCTGATGGTGCTTGTTTTACAGATGTACACAAGGTTCACTAAAACAGGGTCCAGGGATGCCCTGCAAGTCAGGCAAAGAATCTTTCAGGAGTCTGTATGACACAGTGTAAAGAGAAAGTATTTTGAGGTAATCAGCATATGATATTGTGTTTACACCGTGTATTCTTTTTGTAAGGAACCTTTGTGGATGCTCCAGTTGCTGCAAGTGTCTGATCAGGTACATAACAAAAGAGCCATTATACTCTATGATGGGTCTGATGAGGGCCAAGTACAGCGGTACAATGATTTCTCTGGACTTATATGCCATGCCCTTACTTATAAGTTAGGCAACATAGAAGGATTTTCGTACTACCTTGAACACATGTCAGTCAAAGGCTAGGTTACAATATATATGAGTTCCCAGATCCCTGACTAGTGAATCAATCTTTTGGGATGCTTTATTGATGACGTAATTACATGGGGTGGCCAACTTCCCAAAAGGTACTACATTGCATTTCTTAGCACTGAGTTTTAAGCCATGGCTTTAGCATCAAGCATCTGTCTGCATTACACCTTCCTTTATGAGTGTTCTCATCGTGGGGAGATTCAATGACTTCAATCATATGCAAACTTGGTCAGCTAGAGGCCTTTGACACTGGCTTTGACTTCCGAGAAGAAGATGCCAAAGAGAAGCAGACCCAGCACAGAGCCCTGAGGGACTTCACTGGTGGCTACCCTCACTGATCCTAACCTCTTGGTTCCTATCTATGAGCCAGCTAGCGATCCATCTTGTTATATAGAGGTTTATTGCCTATTTCATTAAGTTTGTTGACAATGCGTGAGTGGGGTACTGTTTAAAATTCTTTAGCCAGATCTAAGTATGCATCACTTTCCCCTCATCCACTGCCTCAGTGACCTATTCAAAGAAGTCCACCAGATGCACTAGGCATGACCTTCCGGTGACAAAGTCAAACTGCGGTGGATGAAATGATTTACAGGTCTCTTACATCCTTCTCGATAATTTCCATGATAATTCTTTCCATGGCTTTGCAATAAAACTAGTCAAACTAATGAATCTGTATTTTCCAAGATCTGTTGAAGGTCCTCCCTTATGAAGGGGGATGACCACTACAGTCCTCCATTCTCATGGCACAAAGCCAGTTTTAAGACCATAGTTAAATAGTGACTTCAGAGGCCCTGATAAGTCATATTTTAGATTGTTCAAGAGGTACCCTGGGATGTTATTGTGGCCCACTGAGGCTGTGCTGCTGATTTTAGTAAGTACAGTCAGTATGTGCTCTCTAGTTATAATTGGAGGAGTTAGTCTGAGGACATTTTTGAGGGATGGTTGGGGGGTGAGAGGGGGCCAAAGCTGGAACTGAATTTGTCCACTAACAGGTTCACTACACTGTCCAGCTCTGTGAACTTGGCATCATTAGCCACCGGTTCAGCACATTACTGCATACTGACCTTGAGGTTTCTGACATAGATGCAGAAGGCCTTATGGTTGTCTGTCATCTGGGAGGCTATCTTAACCTCAAAGTTGTCTCTGTTAGACTTAATTAGCCCTCTTAATTGCCTACTTACTTTGTAGACAGAGTTTTTTTTATCTTTACAGGAATTGCCCTTAATGATTTTTGCCCTAACTGTTTGCCTTTTTTGTATACCCTGTTTAATTTAGGATGCCACCAAGGCAGTTTGTTTCTGGGACTAGTTCTGGGCTTACTTCTCTTAGTTACAGCAGCCTCTATTTAGCCATTAACATGGCTGCAAAGAGTTTCTGAGAGCAAATCAGCATAGGCTGCTGTGTTCTTGTGGCTTGGAGAGGCATTGAATTTTGACAAACCATCACTTAATAAAAGGTAGTTTTGGCTTGGAATAATTCCTGTTACTGGTTTTACTAAGGTTACAGAGTTGATTTTGATTTCAAAGGAGACAGCTTTATGGCTGGACTAACCAGTGGGAAAAAGACAATGGGAGTACAGCATTCTCCCATATTTGCGAGTACGAGGTCCAGTATGTTGGAGCCTCTAATGGAAGTACTCACTATTTTGTCAAGGGTGTTTGTATTTACAAAGTCCAGGAATTTCTGTGCATTTGTAGACTTGAGACTGTGTAGAATTCCCAGTCTACAGAGTGGTAATTAAAGTCTCCCATAAGTAGGGTGTTAGGATGGATGGTAACTATCTCCAGTAGTTCCAAATCTCCACTGTGAGCTTCTTGGTACAGGAGGGTGACCTATAACAGGCTAGAATGTGGCATGAGATTTTGCATATGGTGATCTGCATGTGGAGGAACTCCACTGCATTATACTGTTTGACCAACCTAGAGGTATGATTGCTACTGATATATATTGAGATACCTCCATCTTTAGCCCTTGTCTGTGCATCTACTAGTCTAAAAGTGTAGAAGGCAATGAAAAATTGCACTTCTAGGGTACTCTCTGCTACTTTAAACCATGTCTTGGTAACTGCACATATATCAACATTCCCTTGTGTGAGGATTTTGCTATGCTGGTAGGTTTGTCAACTTGTCATTTCCTAAAAATGGCACTGTGGGGTGGATAAAGTTTTAGTCAGTGTTCAAAAGCTTAGAGGGGACAGGTTCAGACCATCATTGGCAAAACAATGTAGTCTGTTTACCATTTCCTCCCAAGCTGACAAATACTGGATCTCCTTAGCATGACCCCAGAAAGACAGTCAATTGTTAAAATCAATCTTCTTTTGCTCATTCTGTGGCATCAGCCTTGGTGGTGGTAATATGCTGCTGAATGCTAGGCTCATACCAGCCTGAGACACATAGTCTAAGAGCTCCATAATGTCTCTCTCTTGATATAGTCCAGGGAGGTATGTCTCGGGTCATTTACATCTACATGGACGACGATGAAATCATACTGGTACCTGTGGTGTAATGACTTGAGTGTGTGTGTGTGATTTGGCACATCCTTGATCCAGATAGGCAACTGACTGTTATCTTCTCCTTGTTCAGCCTGGTCAGAATGGCATCAGTATGTCTTGCAATGGAGTCCCCCTGTGACAAGATTCCTGGAAAGTGTGTTTGCTTGCCTTAGAGGATTAGTGTTTGTGGCTCCATTGAAAGTGACTGTATGTGTGGTGTTAGGTGTTTCTTCTTAGAGCCTTTGGGCTTAATGAGGCATAGCTTTGCCAACAGACAGTCTAGGTGATCTCTTATTGTTTTGGTAGATTGCTTTTAAATGCTTTTTCATATGTTAGTCTGTGTGTGCGTGCTGTGTGCAAGGTTTTGAAAACCTGATGTGCGCTTATATGTGAGAGTTTAGGCTCCAGGGTCATTGTGTAAATACACCTCTCGAATACTATGTTTCTTTAAGGATTAAGTGGTTGATGGTAAACAAGACACAATTGTTACATTGTCTCAAGATGCCCAAATCCACCAAGATCGCTACAGAGAAGTTAGGAAATTGTATATCTATGCTGTCCAGTCATTTGACTGGTGAGCTACAAAGGGGAGGCGTATTGAGGTTAGAAGACAATTAAGGGTGCGTTACTGGTGCAGATTAATAAGGGTATTTTACTGAAACATTATAATAAAAAACACTAAAATCTGCTAACTTTAATGTTCACACAATTTCTACTAAATCTATAGTTATTGCCACTCGATGCTCAACTAACCAGTCTAAGCATGTTGGCGGACAAGTTATTTGCTCTATATTTACTGCTTTAAAGAGCACAGTTTTATGGACCATTCTACAGGAAAATTTCCTTTCTAGGTGTTTGCTGCTGTATAAGATATTTGATTTCTGGAGACTACTGACACAAAAAAAATTGACATTTCAGTGGGATGGACAGCTGTTATTGCCTTTTGGGGAACAGTTTTAATTAAAACTACAAAAAAGTAACATTTAGGTATTAACTGTCAGTGATTCAGTTAGGATGTGATCTATATGTAGAAGGCATTCATTAATGGTTTATATATACATCTATCTCTCTCTTTGTATACACACGTATGTATGGAAACAAAAAGAAAGAGGTGATTATCAATCCTTGATCCAGTATATTGGATGAATACCAATTTCATGGGACGAAAGAAGAGAGAGAGAAAGAGAGAATTTTACAAGAAACCATTTGGGAAAAGCATTTGAATTCATTATAAAATAATTCATTTATGTACACGAGAGTGTATCTGGACTTCTAGAAGGCTCCCTATTGAAATGTTGGCACTCAAAATGCCAACGGCTGACAAGCCTAAAACAAAGACTGAAAGCACACGAGAAGACTGAACTTATATATACCAACTTCTAGATTGTCATACCTCAGGGAAAAGGAAACATTCCAAGATATGGCATCTCTGACTTGGTATATGTAAGTCCAATCTTTCGGCCATTCAATCTCTGTATTTTGGATCCTGACATTTCAAATGGTTACCCTTATGGAGATTACGTAGAGAGAGAGAGAGAAATTAAAATGTCGGTGGGGTGGAAAGTTATTTTTGCCTTTTGTGGAACAGACTTGCTCAGAAGAATTAAATGTTATCGGCAAAAAAAAAAAAAAGTAATATTAAGATATTAATTGTTGGTGATTAAGTCAGGGGAGAGTATTAGAATGCTATTTATCTGTGAAAAGTATTCAACAGAGAGGGGTGGTATCTTCCAAAAGGTAGAACCATATTTAATCCACGACCAAGTATGCTGGGTGAATGATTTTAATACTCAGCTGATGGGGCAAAAAAGAAAAAAAATGAAAATTTTATAGGAAATCATTTTGGGAACACATCTGCATTCATTAGAAACTAATTCATTTATGTTGAGCATAGTGGATAATTATGCTGTTATTGATTATTGCACTCCAAATATATTTTTTTCAGAGCAGTACATGGCATTTTGTATATTTAGTTTTAGAACAACATAGCTCTTTTTCTGACACAGAGAGAATTAAATTATAAATGCAAGTATAGGAAACTTTTATTTAGGGTACACGATTAATTAGTATTTGAGGGTGGGTGTGCACAATTTTTTGAACAGGCTTTGGAGAAATCATTGTTCCATGTGTGAATGTTATGAGTTATGGAGTGACTGGTGAGGAGTGCTTAAGAAAAATAGTTAAAGAATATTTTTTGTGTGTGGAAATGGTTGCAAAGTGAGAAAACAAAAATTTATAAGAAAATAATAGAGGTATAATACTTCAGAAACTAAAAATTACTCAGTTGTTTAGGAAAAACATGTTTTACATACTGAATCTAGAACATATGTAGTACAGATACAGATTTGTTGTACCCAGGAATTTTTGTAAGCTTCTGAGCAGTGCTATTCAATTTTTCCCTTAGATCTGCTAGTTCTCTGCTCTCCTGCACTTTTACTAGCTTATTAGTCTAGCACTTTACCAGACTTCTTGTAGCAATTATTGTAGCACACAACAGTGCTACCAGCACTAAACGTTCTACAAGAAAACAGCTCCAGTACTCATTAATGCCCACAGGTCAGCTCCCTGTGCTTTCTCCTATTAGCCTGATGAGCTTGGGCATCCTGAGGCAATGTAGCAACTGCCTCATGTGCACTCACAACCCTCTCCTCTTACCTCCCAACACTCAGACTTGCGAGAGATGCACTTATATATCCAAATTGGAAGCCATGCACTCTGCAGCCAAGACCAGAACATCTGGTCAAGAGGAGAAGGTCAACACTTGCACCACACCACATGGAACACATAGCCCTCCAGAACGCACACCAGCACTGCCTTCACATAAAAATACAAACCACACACTCACCTTCGCGGAGGCTCTCAATAAAAATCTACACAAACAGCAGAGACCTCCAAGGCAGAAACACTCTCGACCACCACAACACAACACAACACTAATCATGAGACAAATAACTCTCCTAAACAGTGTGCCACTCAACCAAAGCCCCTAAAACAAAACAGCATGCCCAACACACTAGTCATAGGTGACTCGATAGTGAGGCACAATGATGTCCCACTCACTAAGCTGAATAAGGAGAAAGTAACAGTTAGCTGCCTGTCAGGTGCCAAGATCCAACACATAACGCACGCACTCAGGTCCCTCAGCAGGTACATATATGACTCTGTCATTGTACATGTGGGTGTGAATAACCTGAGACGTACCTCCCTGGACTACATGACAAGAGACATGGAGGAGCTCTCGGATTACGTAGCCCAGATGGGTATGACCTTAGCCCTGAGCAGCCTTCTACCATCAACCAGAATGATACCACAGTACATGCAGAAAATGAATGACTTCAACAACTGGCTAAGTTTCTGGTGTCTTTCTAAGGGGATCCAGTATCTGTCTGCCTGGGATGACATGACTGACAGACCTAGATGCTTTGCCAGAGATGGCCTGCATCTGTCACCCCTGGGCTTCCAGATACTGGCCAAGGCTCTTGCCACCCCTGTAGTAGCTTTTTAAGGTGGTGTTCCAAAGACCAAATTACCACTGTAACAGCTACAAACAAATGCAATCTGAGGGTCATGCTGCTCAACGCTAGACATCTAAATCACTCACTCGAAGTATTCCTTAAAATGGAGAACATCGACATTTGTGCTGTAACAGAGACCTGGTTCAAGGCAGCAGATAGCACCCCTGCACTACCAGGCTATAACTCATTCCATACCTTTCGGCCCCAGAACATGGACCGAAGCTCCAAAGGCCGTGGTGTTTCCATATTCATAAAGTATGCGCACACCTCCAGACTGGTAGTCCAACATGACGCATCAGAGATACTTCAGGTGCAGCTAACATTGGGTAAGACAGCAATTCAGGTCATAGCCTGCTATAGGTTCCCAACCATGACCCAAAACTCACACTCCACATTCCTAAGCACCCTGGAGAATACTAGGGTCCAACCTAACACTCTCAAACTGGGTGACTTCAACTACCCCTCCATTAACTGGGAAAACTACTCATGACCAATGTTTGCTGGAATTCATTAATTCCAATGCCCTGGACCAGCTCATTCTTACCCCCATTACAGGTAGCAACATTCTTGATCTGGTCATTACTAAAATGGGTGACTGTTGCTCTGTACCAATAGTCAACTCCTCCTTGGTTAGATCCAACCACAATCTAATCACCTTGGAAACCCACATCCCTCCCACCCCCACCCCCGCAAAGGTAACCACCATGAAAAACTTCTCCAAAGCTAACTTTGGGCTCCTAAAAACAGAGATGGCTAACTTCCTCGGCACCCATGCAATTGGAGAACAGCTGCATGACTGCTGAATCATACACTAATGCCCTGTACGAACACACACACAAATGCATGGATCTCGCCATACCGAATAAAACCAAGACACTCTTCCCCAAAAAAAGGAAGCCAATCTGGTGGTCCCCTGCCATAAACAAACTCTACAACAGAAGGAGGAAACTGATGAGAAATAAGGTTAAGTCTCAAGACTGGAAAAACTCCCTTATCAGCCTCAACAAAAAGTTAAGATCCCTCATCAAATCCTCTAAAGCTAGCTATGAAAACAGAATTGCAGCAGATAGTAAAGACAACCACAAGACCTTCTATAGTGATATAAAGAATCTACACGGAAATACCCAGATTTGCACAATGGCACCTTCCATATCAAGCCAACAGATATTGCCAGTATATTGGCCGACAGATTCAGTGCCAACCTTACCCCTCTTTCCCCCACCAAAAGACCAATCACAATACCAGTAGATTGCCAGGCACACAGTATTACTGTTGCACAGGTTAAAACAGCACTGTCCAAGGCCAAGAATACAGATTATATGGGACCTGACAATATCCCTGGCTGTGTTCTACATGAACTACAGAGTGAACTGGCACCTTACCTGTGTGCCCTGTTCAATCACAGCCTCACCTCAGGCTTTGTCCCTACCGAATGGCGCACTACTGCAGTCATCCCTCTCCACAACAAAGGAGGAGTGACTACAGACCCTGAGAACTATCGCCCTATTAGCCTGACAAGTCTGATATGCAAAGCTATGGAAAGCATCATCATGGACCTAATAAACAAAAATATAGGGAACCTCCAAACTATGGATCCCACACAGTTTGGTTTTGTGAAGGATAGATCATGCCTGCTCAACCTGGTCGACTTCTTTGAGTCAGTCACCAAAGCTGTGGATGAAGGTAAGGTGGTTCATGCAGCCTACCTTGATCTGGCCAAGGCCTTTGATACCATTCCCCACTCAAGAATCATAGAAAAACTCACTAAGCTAGGCATCAACCCTTATATCACTAGGTGGGTTGCAAACTGGCTCACAGATAGAACCCACAGTGTGAAAGTAGCTAACTCCAAGTCAGACTGTCGACCAGTCACGAGTGGAGTCCCACAGGGTTTGGTCCCGAGTCCTCTCCTGTTTGGTATCTACTTCTCTGAAGTTCAGGCCAACAAGAAGGGACCCCAGCTGACAAAGTTGGCAGACGATTGCAAGTTGGGAGCCATAATTAACTTCACAAGTGATGTTGACATCCTACAGAAAGGCCACATTAAGACCAAAGACTGGTGTCAGAACCATGGCCTTAAGCTCAATGCCAAAAAAATGTGTCATCATCTCCTTTGAGGAAAAATCCAGTTCCCATGAATTACCACATCGATGGTAGTCCAATGAACACAGAAGGCGTCATAAGAGATCTGGGAACACAGGTTGACAGCAACTTCTCTTTTGACCACCACATTGCCACAGTGGTCAGAAAGTCCTTCTATGTGGCACATCTCATTACTAAGGGTTTTGCATCCAGGAGGAAAGAGGTCATTGTTTCCCTCTACTCTTCCCTCATTAGGCCAATCATCGAGTACAATGCCCCATTTGGCATGTACCTCACTAGACACCTACAAAAACTGGAGAGGCCACAAAAATACCTCACAAAGAGGATCTTAGGCCTTAAACACTTGTCCTATATGGACAGACTCAAAAAACTCCCAACTATTTTCCGTCTTATATTGCCTACTGAGAGGCGATCTATCTCTATTTGACTTACAAAGCCATGTCTGACCCAGATCTGTTAGAAATGCTACATCAAAAGAAATCCCAAGCCCTCCACACTACACGCTCCAGAGACCTCAACCTCATTACCAAAATCTACAGAACAAGCTGGAGGGACAGGTTCATAACCCAGAGACTGCCCATGCTATGGAACAGACTTCCCATACATGTCATGCGGAGCACCTCACTGCCCTCTTCAAGAGAAATCTTGAGTGGATGGGAAGTAGAAAATTCACCCCAGGGATCACTCCAGTGGCTCTACTTGACAGAGGCACTGAGAACTAAGGTCGGGTGGCACGATGTAAGGGTAATCCTATGGGCTAGGCTTGTAAAGGCTCCAGGGTCATTAGCCTAGTACACACCTATGAATCCATGAATATTTGTTTAAGAAAAAAAGGATGTTCGGCTGAAAAGAAAGGAGAAGATAGCAAGGAATATTACTTACAGGTAGGGACTGGATCATGATTTGAATAGTGAGGATGTACTATAGGGACCTAGAATGGAAAATATAACAAAGGAATGTAGATTCTGAAGAAATTTATGAAAATGTTTACTATGGAAGATATGAATTCAGTTGTAGGAATTCAGAAATAATTTATACATTATTCTCCAAGATACAATAACTGGGCTAGACTAGACAGAAATTATATTTCAAAGGAATATGTGCATTTAATTGACTCCTTCAACACACATATAATAACAATTTTAGATCACAAACCAATAATAATTAAGGTAAAAGTGCAGGGTAATGAAGTAAAAATGAGACACAGGTGCTTTCCCACCTACCTGTTAAAAAGAGAGGAATTTCAGGAATGCGTAGTGGAAATTATTTGACAGTTATTTGGAATGACAGAAATATCTTCAGAAGTTACAGATAGTGAGTGGGATAAAATGAAAACGGAGTTTAAATAAAGGGTAAAAATAAAATCGGGTTCGCAACAAATACTAACAGTCATCTTAGTTGTATATTAAGTCTGGCATAAAAAAACACTAAAAATAAAATGGTTACTTAGAAATATGCATATGGGCAAAAGGATATATATGTATGCAATGGTGATAAATGAAGCAAGAAATGCATTGATAATAAAGCATTGTCTATACTGTTACACTGTAAACAGATGTTGGTTGAAGGCCATTAAATAATACAGTGAGATAAAATATAAGATGTATATACTAGAACAATCTTGTATTTAAAGTTGGTTACACTATTTTATTTAACTATGGACAGTAATATCATATAACACTTTGTATAATAGTGTTTAATTGAATATTATACAGTTCAATAGTTGAAGTTTGATAGCACACATGCAATAAGAATTTGATGCTTTTAGTTATATTTGTTGCTGGGAAAACTGAGGGAAGATGTTGAATAGGGATAAGAGGGGTCACTTGAATGGTAAACCTATTCAAGGATGTGATATTTTCTCCCATGAAGGGAATAATTGGTTGTTTATATTTTGAAAAAAAAGTTATGTACTCACCATAACGTTCTATCTGAGTAGTTGTACTTCATTTGTCTTCAACTTGTGGGTATTTGGATCCGGATCGGATCTGAGACAGCCTCATCACTAGCATCTGATCTGAGCTCCAAGCTCCTCCCCTTAATCATAATGCCCCTCTGTCTCCTTTCTTCCCTCAGACTGAGTTTGCTGTATCAGAAAACATAAGCCTGGCCCAAAAGGACCTTACAACTAAAGGCTCCCACAAACCTAAGCCAAGCATAACCAAGAGAGCCACTAGCATGCACCTCTCCCATATACCAGGATAGGACAATAGTGATAAAGTCAGGGGGAAGGAGGGGAGGATGGCTGAAGACAAATAAAGTACAACTCCTCAGATGGAATGTTATGGTGAGTACATAACTTCTTGATCTGAAGTAGTTTACTTCATTTGGTCTTCAACCTGTAGGACAGAGTCGCCAGCAACCAACATCTGGGTGGCCCTCAAGGAAGGATAGTGCGGAGCAACACAGAGTCAAAGGATGCCCTACTCTTGGATACAATGTCCAATTTGTAATGGGATATGAAAGCATGAGATGAGGACCAAGCAGCTGCTGAACAAATGTCATCCAGCGACACTCTAGACCAGAAGGCCGCTGAAGTTGCCATAGATCTAGTGGAATGGACTTTAATCTGACCCAGAGGGGAAATGCCTTTATCAGAATATGCCCTGATGATACACTGGGAAATCCAGTGAGAATGGTGAGTTTAGAAATTGGTTTGCCTAGGAACGGTTTGGAATAGGTCACAAACAGTTGGTCTGATTTACAGAAGGATTTCGTTCTGTGTAAATAAAACCTCAGTTGTCTATGTACATCTAACAAATGTAACTTGTATTCACCCCTGTTTTGGAAATTTGGAAAGAAAACAGGAAGACTGATTGTTTGCTTAATATTGGTTTCTGAAGCCACTTTAGGAAGAAGGAAGGGTTAGTGCGCAGGGAAACCCTATCCTTATGAAAGACCATGTAAGGAACTTTAATGGACAAGGCTTGAAGTTCCGATACCCTCCTGGCAGAAGTGATAGCCACCAAAAATGCAGTTTTCCAAGAAAGGAATTGTAAATCTACTGATGCCGCTGGCTCAAAGGGATGGGAGACTAGAGCTTGCAGAACAAAGGTAAGATCCCAGGGAGGTGTCAGATCTTTCACTGGGGGTTGTAACAGAAAAGTTCCTTTAAGGAAGGTCTTACAAAGCCCGGAAGAAGCTAAGGAAGCCATGTTTTCCCCCACATGGAAGTTAGAGATGGCAGGCAGTTGGACTTTAACAGTAGAAGAACTAGCACCTTGGTGAAACATACCAGACAGAAATTCCAGAATAGCCGGAACCGGAGCCATAAATGGATCTAAGTTCCACTGAGAGGCCCAAATAGAGAAATGTTTCCATTTGTTACAATATATCTTTCTGACAGAAGACTTGTGACCTGCCACCAGAATGGTTTTAACTGGAGAGGATAAACCGGGAGTCCTAAAATCATTACTGGAACTGCAGCAGCCAAGCTGTGAATTTCAGACTGTCCAGGTCTGGGTGTGGAATCTCTGAGGGGTGAGAAATGAGATCTGGGACCAGATCCAAGATCCATGGTGGAACTACTAGGTGAGACCAAAGTAAGGGGACCAGACTTGGCAAGGCCAGAATGGGGCAATGAGGACTACTGTGCTTCCCAGCCTTCGAACTTTCTGAAGAAATTTCGGAATTAGAGGTAATGGGGGGTAAGCATAAAGAAGATTGGGAGGCCAAGCATGAACCAGTGCATCTCTGGGGACTTCTCCCTGAGGGGGATTCAGAGTGAAGAACTCCCTGCATTTCGCGTGGAAGAAGATGCGAAGAGATTGCAGCAAGGCCGACCCCACTGGAGGAAGATCTGTTCCGCTACTGAAGGATTCAGATACCACTCGTAAAGGCATCAGACTACTCCTGCTAAGCCTGTCCATCAGAATGTTGGACCGTCCCGGAATGTGCGTTGCCACCAAAAAGCGGCCAGTGGAAATCGTCCATTCCCACACTCTCATGGCTTCTCGACAAAGGGGGTAGGATCTGGTTCCACTCGGCTTGCTGATATACCAGACTACAGACATGTTGTCTGACTGAACAGCAATAGTCCCTAGAGGAAGATGGGTATGAAGGGCTTGCAATGCTAGAAGAACAGCCCTCATCTCCAGGACGTTGATATGCAAATTGGTCTCAGGGGACCACATGCTTTAGACTTGCCTTCCCAAGCAATACCCCCCCCCCATCCAGCTGGGAGGCATCCGTGGTCACAGTGGTTGTGGGAAAGGATGGAAGAAAGGGATGTCCTTGGACAAGTTCCGGGGAGACAGTCCACCAGAGAAGTTACTCCCTGCAAGCCCAGGATATGCATATTGGATGGGACAAAGGTAGGTCTAGAAGGGACCACTGAACCGTTAACATCCATTGGAGGACTCTCATGTGAAGACGTGCAAAGGGTAGAAGATTAATAGTGGCTACCATGGAAGCCAGGGCCCACAGAACTGTTTCTGCTGAGGGGGGGGGGTGAGATTGAAGAATGTAAGAGACGTGAAATTTCAGATTGTTTACCCTTTCTGGGGTGAGACAGACTTTCATTTGTATGGTGTCTGGCCGAGCTCCAATGAAGTCTAAGCCCTGAACTGGAGTCAGTGACGATTTGCTGAGGTTGGCTGTAATGCCCAGTCTGTTTGCTAGAAGAAGGAAGTAATCCCTGGCATGACACAGAAGAAGCTTGGCAGGGGCAGCAAGGAGCCAATCGTCCAGGTAGGGATAGACCTGGATTCCCTGAAGCCTCAGGTGGGCCACTACCACTGCCATGACATTGGTGAACACCCTGGGGGCTGTGGTGAGACCAATGGGAAGGGTCCTGAATTGATAATGATTGGCCCCCACCCGGAAGCCAAGAAACCTGCGAGAGCACCTGTTCATTTTGATATGATAGTACGCATCCTGGAGCTTGATCGAGCATATCCAATCCTCTGCTTGCAGGTAGGGCAGAATGGACAGACGCGTGGCCATCTGGAATTTCCAGAGTGGGTCTTAGGTCCCCCGTTTTCTTTGGCACTAAAAAGAACCTGGAATAGGTGCCTGATCCAGATAGGTCTGGGGGGACAGGTTGGATGACTCATTTTCTTAGCAGCTTTGCTATCTCCAGTGCTGCTTCCTCCCTTTGTGCAGATGGAACATCTGGGAGGAGTTTTGGTGGGGGAGGTGGATCCACAAATGGGACAGAGTAGCCTTTGGATATGATTTGTAACACCCAATGGTCTGCTGTAACAGACTCCCACTCCATTGGATGCAAAGAAAGACAGCCCCAACTGCCTAAAGAGATGAGTAGTCGGGCAACCCGTCAGGGCTGTTGCGCGGGTCTATCCAAGAATGGTTCTTGAGACCCTAGGTTCTTCAGACCCCCTCTGCCTCTGGGCTGGCATCTATCATAACCCCCCCTGCCTCTGGAGGAAGAAGAGTCCTGAGTGTCCTAGAAGAACTGAGATTTCTGGAACCACATCTTCTTTGCCCCTCTCTGAGTCCTTGAGAAGGATCTTTGAGGGGTGGAGAAGCAGATCCCGATAGCAGACATTGTCTTCCCATCCTTCTTAGTCTGGACTAGAGTCTCTCGCATGAACTTCCCAAACACCGAAGAACTACCTGCCGGACCCAGCTGCCCTGGCGGCTCCTTCCGTGGCATGGGAAAGGAGGCATTTGGACATATTCACAACCGCTTTCAGAGTGGCCATGCACGCAGAGAATATCTTCTTGCCCTCTGCTGACATGGGCTCTAAGGGCGACTCAGTGACTTCCTTGACTAAGTCACGCTGCAGTCGGATGACATGCGCCATGTAATTTAGTGCCCTTATGGTGAAGGTTGCCAAAGCATAGACTTGCTTCCCCAAACGATCCATCGTCCTTGACTCCTGGTCAGGAGGATGGACCATAGAGCTCTCCTACATGAGCTCTTTCTTGGTGGCAGCTGCCACCATCATAGCATCTACTGGGGACCCCTTACTCCAGCTCATCCTGTCTGGTGGGGGGGGGCTAAGAATTTGTCTGGTCTTTCTGGAATAGGCTCCATGGTGTCCGGTTCCTTCCATACTCTAGAGGTGATTAGATCCACCAGTGGTAGATGGGCCCATATCGAATCCCTCTAGGAACAATGACTTGTCTGGGGTAGGTTTTTGGGTAGACCACCCCTCTTCTCTTTGGCATAGGAGTTCCATGATGTCTCCAAAGGAGACATCCTTGGGGGAGGTGACCTGGGGGAAACCTTCCCCTTCCTCCAAGTCAGTGTCATTCGTGAGGGACTCTGAGGAGGAGTCCAAGTGCCTCCTTTTATATGTTCATTTGTGAGGAGCCTTCTCAGTGGGACTCTCTGGGGGGGACTCGCAAACTTCTGGCCGCTCCCTAGTGGGTGCTCCCTGAGGCAAAGCAAGCACGGGCTGTCCCTGAGATGACAGGAAGGTCAGAGTTGTACCCAGAGAGGTCTCGACCCACTCGAGAGGACCTTCTCCACCATGTCAAATGCTAAAGGAGAGCGGACATCCTGGGAAACAAGTAAGGGAGCGGTTCCCCTCGGATCCAACGGGGGAGTTGGAGCCGAGCCTGCAGGAGCCGAGATACAAAGGGGGAGACTGCGTTTCAACAAACTCGGAGCTGAGAGAACCCCCTCAGATCCGACACTGAGGCTACGGCCCCAAGAGCTCTGATCCGACCCAGTCGCATCTGACACACTGAAGGCAATGGCCAGTGTTCAGGTACAGGGTACCGTCGGTGTCGACCCCCCAACCCCAAGAGCTCTCAGATCCAAAGACTCCAAAAACGAGGGTCAGATTGGAGAAGGAGCTATGGAGGTGAAAAAGGGCTGCGAGCTCCCCACTCGATAGAGAGAGGGGGCTGGCAACACTCCCATCTGGATCAGGGTGCAGATGTACTTCCGCATCATCCTGTCCATCTCTGACTCACTCAAGCTGCGGGTGGAACATGAAGAGGAAGCCACCGACACCGGCCGGTCTGTCCTTGTGATGCTTTTCCCCATCCGCAGGCCTCAAGATGGGAGGTTGAGTCCCAGAGGCTTGGGAAGGGGCAGAAACAGTAGAAGAAGTCATAGTAGTAGTAGCAGGGACAGCAGTCCCCGAAGCAGGCAGTAGTCCTTTCATCATTAGTTTAGCCCTCATGTCCTTGATGGTTCTAGGATTGAAGCCCGTGCAAATAGAGCAAGCTGTATCTAGGTGGGCCACTCCTAAACACACTACACACAGAGTGTGGCCATCCGGTGGAGAGAGCTTATGATCACAAACTGTACCTTTTCTGAAGACAGGCTTGGGGTTCTCAGCCATGTCGAAAAGGAAACCCAACACACACAAACCCACACACACACTTACTTACTGAAGGGGTAAAGGAAGGCCAAGGAAGGGATAACACTAAATGATAAACTCTAAACCTTTTTTTTTTTTGACAACTGATGAGCAACGTGAGGGAAGGGGAGGTTGAAAAAAGGGAGATAGGGAATCCGTCTCCAACACTAAAGGGAAAACATATCACTTACCCAAATAAATTGCCTGGAGCTCAGCGACCACGATGCTTAGCTTTTCAGTGGCAAATGAGATCTGAGGGAAGGAAGGAGACATTATAGCAAGGGAAGGAGCTTGGAGCTTATGATGTGGCCATCTTGGATCCGATCCGGGCCAAATACCCACAGGTTGAAGACCAAATGAAGTAAACTACTTCAGATCCACTTTTAAGCAAACAGCTTTTATTTGTATCTTTTAAATGGATGTCTATGCAATGCATTTATAACATATATGAAATTAATGGTAAAAAGTTTTCAGCACACATACAAGGTTACTGTATGTACAAAAACAAGACAATGGTTAAATACAAAGGTATAGTTAGTCCAACTGTGAAATGCATTTCTATTAATGTTAGTGGCTTAAATAACAGCTGTAAAAGAGGAAGCTTACAAATATATCTTAAGCTATGTAAAACACAAGTAGTATTTTAAAGAAACATCTTATACAGCAATACATTAACCAGATTAATATGCATAATTACACATTACTAGCAAGTTCAGAATATAATAAAAAGCAAAGAGGTGTAGCAATATTATGGAGAAAGACTACCTTGATGCCCAAGATCATAAATACAATGATAACTCAGGAATGTTTTGTTTAGTGTCGATATTAATAAATGGTTTGGCTTGTACCCTGGTAAACAACTACTGGATACCAAGACTGGGTGTCAGGGCAGCCAAACAACATTTAGAGAACATAATACAACATTCCAAAGGTAATACAATAATTGCAGGAGATTTTAATTGTATAATGAAAGAAGAGGACACAAATGTTAAAAACACACGCAAGAAATCTCCACTATCAAAATTACTTACAGAGTTTACTGACTCATATAACTTAATGGACATTAACACATACGCTGAACAACATTCATTGATATTCACACATTACTCATACAGACATAACACCTTTTTCAGAATAGAAAAGATCTTACCACAAAAATAAGCAAAGTCAAAATAATCACCTGCCCTTTCTCAGACCACAATACAATAACTTTTGAAATAGATTTTAACTTTAAGAGAAAACTTATAGTCATAGGAATTCCAGCCTATATAGCAAACCTTAAAGAGTACTGCTGAGATGCAAACATTTCTAGATCTAAACCTCAAAAAGGTGGTAGCAGACATACATATATGGGATGCAATGAAAGCATATTTATATGGGAAGGCGGTAGCCTGGTAAAAAAACAAAAAACAAGCACTGGAATAAAGAACTGGCGGAGCTACAAACTAAAATAGACAAAATGAAATTAGATATTCATAAAGGCAACTTAGCTTCAGAAAAATAATTAAGATGACTTCAACAAAAATGCTTTTAGAGATACTGAACCATTAATCTAGAGAAGGTCAAACTATGTGCTTACTCTATGAAAAAAAAATCAAAGGAGAATAGCTAACAGGATGAAAAAATGATGAAGGAAAATCAGATAAAAAATACACAATATAGACAAAAAAGAAATGTATCAGACTTAGTAGGAATTCTAAAAGCCTTTAGAGTGCATTTTAATAAACTCAATAGTCAAGAAAATAAAGTAGAATCAAGTGAAGCACTTAGAAAATTTATAAGACTAAGACTATCAGATGAACACAGAAAAATATTAGATAAAGATATAACTATGGCAGAAATTAAAGCACAAACCAAGAAAATAAAATTAAAGTCCCAGGTAATGATGACACCAGAGATGTTTAAAACTACTATCTAATAATGCATTAAATCTGTTACTAAGTGTGTTCACATCAGTTAAAGAAGGTAATCACAGCCGGCATTAGGCATAGGCGAACTAGGCGACCGCCTAGGGCGCCATAAAGGCCGGCCTTGTAAAGGGCACAATTTTTTACTTTATTTATTTTTTTTATTTTAATTAATTTAGTCCATTCTTTCTTTCTTCTCGGCGCCTGCTTGAGGGCACCGGAACCACAGAGCAAAGGGGGTTGGTGAGCGCCCTCCCACTAGTACAGCACAGGGACGTCGGGAGGCATACTGACTGTACGCATTTCAGTACAGTTTATCTGGAGTGGGGGGTAGAATTTGGCTGGCTGTAGGACGCATGATTAGCTACGAACCAATGGCTGCTGCTGATTGGTCCCGCTTTAGTTGCGAGAGAGAGCGTGAGAACGAGAGAGTAAACAGCCAACATTAATACGGAGTACATGGGGATGGTCAGTCTAATCTTAAGTTACTTCCAACCTCTATTGACTGACCTGGCTCATCTTGTGTTGCTGCGCGGAGATTTCTACCTGAACCTTAAATTCCTGAATCATGTATGGAGTGTAAGTAAGTTTAAAAAAAAATGCTACCGGACCAGTTGATTATTTCAATAATGTCAGTATAATAATGAAGAAAGTGAACTAGCATCAGTTTCACTGACTTTCTCAAAGTAATCACAAGAGCATTGTTTTTAATTTTGGGGGGGGAGGTCAAGTGCTTGTGTACCACTCACGAGCCACATGCTAGTGGCTTTTATTCGTCTTTTCCTTTCCTCAAACAGCTTTCTTCTTTTTTTTTAAATCACATTTAAGTGCGCTGCGCCTACCATGGATGTAATCTTCTGAGTGTGACTGGTGGTTGCAGACGAGCAAGACATGCACAACTCTCTCAACTGCCCGGTATCCGGTAAAGTACTGTTTTTCAATCCACTGTAGAAATTAATGCCTGTGGAACAAGGGTGCCGAAACCATAGAACGAGGGGGAGGGAGCATGGAAAAAAGTAATAAGCCCCATCCAGGTGTTCTGTTTTTTTTTTTTTTTTTTTTTTTTTAAATTACTATTTGCTGCCTGGAAAGGCAGGGACTGTCAGTAAAGAAAAGTGAATGATCTTTATTATGATAGAAAGATGAAGACTGGCAACAGACAAAAAGTATTCAGAAATCTTGTAAGTGTAGAGGGGTAGAGGTACTGAATGCATGTGGCGGGAAGAGGTATGACACCGATAGTTTGGAAGTTTATTTCTTGTCTGAAGATTGCATTTATATTGGTGGGCTGTCTAATTACATTAAATACAGCTGCAACTAGCTAATATATCAGCACTACTGTTTGAGCTTATGAATAAATTGCCGATTTGACACTTCCGGTTCTGTCACGATCGTGCCTATTGCAGCTGAATCAAAAGCTGGTTATCTTTTTTATTTTTTTCTAAAAAAAACTGGTAATCTTGATTAGTTATTAATGCTGGGCTCTAAAGTTTGTTTTTATATGCTGCATGTGCTGCTTTTGTTCTGCAAGGTGCTTTTGTGGTGATTTTCTTGCAGGTTGTAGTCAAAGAGATTGCATATTTTTGTTTTTTTTCTCTCTCTCTCTCTCCCCAGAAGGGCAGTTTAGAACTGACAATTTTTTTTTTTTTTTTTTTCCTTACTTCCAATTAACACCCATAGCCCTAACAGCATCCAAACACTTTTCAGGCTTCCTTAACAGTTGACTTGCCAATTAATGTTAGGCAGCAAAAGAAACAGAAGGGTATACAAAAAATATACTACTATTGTTAAATCTTGAATAGTCTACAGTAGAAATGTTAATTTTGTCACTTGTTCACAGTTTGCATTTACATTCCTATTTTAAAAATTGGTCTGGGAGAGTTACAATTTATTAAGGCCATGGTATGAAACCCAGTTGTGGAAGGTAGAAAAATGTATTGTCAATGTTCACTTACAGTACAATATACTGGATATTTTGCTATTTGTTTGTCAATAATTATGAATATATGCAATATTCGTACCTGTAATCAGTATTTCCAAAAGCAAGTAACTTACAAATCATCGCATGGCATCAAGTGAGACAGTAAGTAAATTGCGCTGATGAAATCTGTCATTTATATTTGCACTGTAAATTGTGGATCTTTAGAGATATTTTATTTAGTATTACTTATATGGTTAATTAAGCATATTTTTCATATTTTTGTAAATATCCCGATAAACAAGCAGTCAGAGAAAAGTGATAAGTTCATGTCTGGCCAAGACATGTATTATGATAAGTATTTAGAGTGTGCAGTTTTAGGGCAGCGGTTAGCGTTGCCACCTCACAGCAAGAGGTTCTCTGGTTCGATTCTCGGCTGGGGTGCCTTCTGTGCAGAGTCTGCATGTCCTCCCTGTGGTCGCGTGGGTTTCCTCCGGGTGCTCCGGTTTCCTCCCACATCCCAAAGACATGCAGTAGGTGGATTGGACACTCTAAATTGGCCCTAGGTGTGTGTGTGTGCATGTGTGTGCCTTCTGTGGAAGGTTGGGTGCTGGGCTGGCAACTCGACACCGTAAAACTCCACTGCCAATCATGAGTGGACAGATGAAGGAGTTATGGAAATGACCCCTAGTGGCCAATAAAACTACAGTTTCAAGTCAGTAACCACCTCTACGGGGGGCAGGGAAGCTGCTCAATGTTAGTCACTGCCACTGATGAACACAGAGACCCTCCTTCAGCCCAAGCAAAAATGGCCTCACAGAAACTTTCAAACAGTTCAGGAACAGCAAGCCTGTAACTGAACTTTTTTAACTCTCAGAAAAGTGGGAAAAAAGCAAGATTTTTTTTTGTTTTGTTTTCTACAGAGATAGCAGAGGTTCACAAGTAATATCAAGTTATAACAGTGCAGTAAATGACCCCACACAGGAGTGCTAGGTCAAGGACAGAAAATATGCAAGTTTTAAGAAAAATACGATTTAAAATTAAGTGCAAACAGGAAATTCAGCAAACAGCTTTTGGTTGTGCTCTAAATACAGCTACTAATACAGAAATCAAGTTTAACAAGCCAGAAAATGCTCAAGCTAGGCAGCTATGCAGAAAAACTTAGCAAATAAACAGAGAAAAAATACTTAAAATCTCAAAAGTGGCTCCTTCTTCTCTCAGCGATTTTTCCTCTTGGAGGGTGCTTCACCAACAGCCAACAAGCCTGAAAAGACGCTCAAACCACGAGGCAACTAGGTTTTAAGAGAGGAAGATGAAGGAGTTATGGAAATGACCCCTAGTGGCCAATAAAACTACAGTTTCAAGTCAGTAACCACCCCCACGGGGACAGGGAAGCTGCTCAATGTTAGTCACTGCCACTGATGAACACAGAGACCCTCCTTCAGCCCAAGCAAAAATGGCCTCACAGAAACTTTCAAACAGTTCAGGAAAGCCTGTAACTGAACTTTTTAACTCTCAGAAAAGTGGGAAAAAAGCAAGATTTTTTTTTGTTTTTGTTTTTTTACAGAGATAGCAGAGGTTCACAAGTAATATCAAGTTATAACAGTGCAGTAAATGACCCCACACAGGAGTGCTAGGTCAAGGACAGAAAATATGCAAGTTTTAAGAAAAAACGATTTAAAATTAAGTGCAAACAGGAAATTCAGCAAACAGCTTTTGGTTGTGCTCTAAATACAGCTACTAATACAGAAATCAAGTTTAACAAGCCAGAAAATGCTCAAGCTAGGCAGCTATGCAGAAAAACTTAGCAAATAAACAGAGAAAAAAATACTTAAAATCTCAAAAGTGGCTCCCTTCTTCTCTCAGCATTTTTTCCTCTTGGAGGGTGCTTCACCAACAGCCAACAAGCCTGAAAAGACGCTCAAACCACGAGGCAACTAGGTTTTAAGAGAGGAAGATGAAGGAGTTATGGAAATGACCCCTAGTGGCCAATAAAACTACAGTTTCAAGTCAGTAACCACCTCACCAGGGGGCAGGGAAGCTGCTCAATGTTAGTCACTGCCACTGATGAACACAGAGACCCTCCTTCAGCCCAAGCAAAAATGGCCTCACAGAAACTTTCAAACAGTTCAGGAACAGCAGGCCTGTAACTGAACTTTTTTAACTCTCAGAAAAGTGGGAAAAAAGCAAGAATTTTTTTGTTTTTGTTTTTACAGAGATAGCAGAGGTTCACAAGTAATATCAAGTTATAACAGTGCAGTAAATGACCCCACACAAGAGTGCTAGGTCAAGGACAGAAAATATGCAAGTTTTAAGAAAAAAAGGTTTAAAATTAAGTGCAAACAGGAAATTCAGCAAACAGCTTTTGGTTGTGCTCTAAATACAGCTACTAATACAGAAATCAAGTTTAACAAGCCAGAAAATGCTCAAGCTAGGCAGCTATGCAGAAAAACTTAGCAAATAAACAGAGAAAAAATACTTAAAATCTCAAAAGTGGCTCCCTTCTTCTCTCAGCGTTTTTTCCTCTTGGAGGGTGCTTCACCAACAGCCAAAGGTGGTTAGTGTTACTCAGGCTCAAACTCTGTACCTTGGGTACAAGAAACATGAGCCTGAATTCTCTATCCATACCACTTAAGATTCAAAGAGTTGAGTAAGGATTTTACAAGGAGCTGAGAACTTCAGGGGAAGAGAAGTTTAGTTCTGCTTATGCCAAATCCATTTGCATTGTTAGTAGCACAACTATGGAGGTTTTTTTTCTGTTATTCTTAGGAAAGCAATTTCCATAGACTGCCTTTTGGTAGAGGTGATGGACAGCTATTGGCATATGTAAAAGGTGAACATACATGTCCAAACTCTAAAACTTGCTGTCCCTTATTCTGTCTGACAGAACAGATTGCTGTCAGACTCATGTATTGTAAACTACATTTATGCTATATATTTGATTAAGGTCAGTAAGTGCCCAGTGTCTGTTGTACATGTTGGTCAGTGATGTGCTGGTGTACTGTGGCTGGTGTGTAAAGCATGCCCCCTTTGTTACACTATGACAAAGCATTCACTGTTTTTCATGCATTTAAAAAATTGAAAGAAATGACTGGAGTGGCTTTTGTGGGAGTGAGCTACATATGGGCGTGGCTCAAGTAGGGGCATTACTTGAGAATGGTGTGGGTGGGGCTTAAGGGACGCCACAGCACTACTTCGCCTAGGGTGCCATTTCAGCTAAGGCCGGCCCTGAAGGTAATAAAGGCCTTCCTTCTTGGAAATACACTCAAGTGTCACCAATTTTGAAACAAGATAAAAAACCTGATGGGTGTACTTCATATAGATCCCATAAGTTTATTAAATATAGATTATAAAATATTTATGAGAGTTCATACAAACAGAATAAAACAAATATTGCCATTATTGATACAGCATGAACAAACAGGATTCATTAAAAACATAAATACATATGACAATATAAAGAGAGTTTTGTCTCTTATTGAATTCATAAACAAAACAAAAAATAAAATGAATGTCATTTGCTTAGATATTAACAATACATTTGATTCCATGAATTGGGATTACCTTTGGCTTGCACTTGTGGAGTATGGATTTTCGAAAAATTTTACCTCTCTAATATGGTCTCTTTATGATAAATCTTTGGCATACATAAAAATAGGATCCTGTTTGTTGGAGCCTATTACCTTCCTTTACCAAAGTTACAAAACAGGGTTGTCCTCTTTCTCCTTTGCTATTCACATGAGTAATAGAACCATTAGCAAATTTCATATGTGCACACCAAAACATTCAAGGACTTCAACTAGATACTGACCTTGAGTTAAAGATTCAACTATTTGCAGATGACATTTTATTGACCTTAAAAGAAGACAATAACTCACTAAAAGAACTATGGAAAGCAACTAAACAATTTAAGATTATTTCTGGACTATTATTTAATGAAAATAAAGCCAATATGTTACTAATAAATATGAACAAAGAAGCATTAAATAAAAAATATCATAAATATCTATCTAGAAATGCTACAATCAAATACTTAGGAGTTAAAATTACAAATGACATAGATACAACAGTGCAACTAAACTATAAACAGATTTCGGATAATATCAAAGAACTCATACAAAAATGGAATAAGCTATTTTTTTACCAGGGAGGAAAGACTACATGTAATTAAAATGATTATATCCCGAAAATTCTGTATTTTATACAAGCTTGCTCGCTACCTCTAGGTAAATCATACTTAAAACTACTTGAAGAGTTAATAATGAAATTCTTATGGTACCCTAAAAACCTAGAGTTGCCCTAAGACATCATTTTGAGAAATGGAAGAAGGTGGAAAAGGCTTACCAGATTTAAAAGAATATATACAATTGTCAGTTTAAAAAACAGTTTCTCTATGGTTAAACAAAGAATATACTTCCAAATGGAAACTAGTACATGAAAAAAATCTGGCTAAAAACCACTCATGATACAATAAATAAACATATGGAAATAGTACCAAATAGCTTACTTTGGTTATTGAAGGAATATATGGCAACAGGAAAACACAAAATTATAAATTCTAAACACATTATCAATATCCTAAAGTCTTTTATGCACTTTGTAAACAAAAATCCAGACATAAAAGCATGGCCTTTTTTCATATTCCCAATAGCATATACACAAAATAGTATTATAACTCAGGACTCAGTAGCACTTAAAACACTTAGTAAGAATGGTTTAATTTACTGGCATCAGTTGATAAACAGTAATACAGTACTAATAGAGCAGATTATTAGTGAGTTCAACCTTGAAAATAACATGGTTAACACTGCACTGATAAAGGGCTTAGAAAAGAAAATTACTACACAGGAAGTAAAACAGGCGTTAAAAAGGGTGCAACTGGAGGGGCACCTGGCCCTGATGGAATTTCTTACACGTTTTATATTATGCCACAGGACTGGCAGGTGGAATGGTTGGTACAAGTTTATTTTTTCAGAAGGAATGTTAGGAATATTACTGGATCAGTTAGTATGATAAGTTAGTTCCTTTATTTGGAAGAAAAATGGTTGAAGAACTGAAGGGCATAGCATTTTAAATTTCAATTATATGCTTTTGGCTAACATTTTACAGATAAGAATGGTAGTTGTTTTAACAGAGACAAATAATAAGTTACACAGCCTCAGTAAGGGGAAGAATATTAGCGGTTTGTTACTTCTCATTAAGAGAAATGGTAGGTATGATAAATTTGTGGTTGGAGCTTTAGTAGCCTCTTGTGATGTAAGTAGGGTGCTTGATACTACAGCTACCACTCAAGCGTCACTGCTGTGTGCAATTCAAAAGCATGTTTTTAAAGACACATTTATTTGATTTACTTCTATGGTTAATGTTGAATTAAAGAAGAAGGTTGTGGTGTTAATTTTTTTTAATTTATTCTTTGTTACCTGGGTTGCCGAACTGGTCCTGAGATCATTTTCAGCAAAGACCCTGGTGTAACAGCACGTTTACTTTTGAGAATTTCACAGAGTTGCAAACAATTTCACAGAGAATAAAACAGTACATGTGTTCATGGAGGACTTTTCAGAAATACCATTTCAATATTTAACATAAGAATCAGAAAATGGTGTACAACTGTGACTTTGTAGAGAACAATATGTTTACATGTATTTAATATTCAGCATATGTTTATATTTACAAGTACTTGATATTTAGCATAGTGCACTAGTAACTCGCTCATAACAAGCATGCAAGGAAGCTCATTTATTCAAAGCTGCTTATCATCTGATAATGATGCCAGAGACTGAGAGATTCTGCAAGCATATGGAGACACCCGAGGCAAAAAAACGAAAGTAAGTACAATTTTGCACTTGCATTCCTTATTCATTCTCATTATACTGTGAAGGTTTACCACAATATTTATTTGTTTTTCTGCACTTCTTTAAAGTTTAAAGTTGCTTTTTAAACTGCTCTAAGGCTTGCTGTTCTGTACTGAGATACATTGTATCTAGTGATATGTTAGTTAGTTCCAGGCATCTTGTGGTTCCTTAACACTTGGGCTCCAAACCAGTCATTTTGTATTAAGAAGGTCAAAGTCTGCACTCTTGTGGCAGGAGTGGGCTGATTTTATGTACTTGAGCTGGGAATTTCTGGTAGAAGGCTTAATGTGTGCCAACCTGATTTGTGTTTGGGCTTAATTAGTGTAAAACATGACTTTTTTCTGAGCGTATATAAGCCTCGCGTTTGAGCTAAGCTGCTCTTCGCTCAGTGGCTGTTAGTGGTGCCCAGTATATGTATAATCTCCTGAACTTGAAATTTCCCTATTTAAAAAAAAAAAAAAAAACACACCTCAGAAATTCTCCTCAGTCCCATGGTACACAGCACTTACTCCTTCAGTGTGGACTATTTAGGCCTGCATTACTTTATCATATTATCCAAGACTATCGCTGCTCAGATAAAAGCTGGTCTGGGCACTATGTAGCATCGTTAGCTAGGTTATCTGCACAGTACAAGTAAGCCCCCCCCTGTCCAGTTATAAACACCCTCCACTACTATCCCTTGCAAAGTACCATAGGACCTGCAACCATTGATGGGCACTTTCCTACTATGTTTGTTTCCAGCTTGGTGGACATGGGCATCCTGAGAAAATGTAGCAATTGCATCATGTACACTGACAACCAGTTAATTATCCAACAGACAAATATAGTATGTAAGAGATGCAGTTACACAATGACACTGTAGGCCAGAGTCTCAGATAGACACAAAATGCAACAAACAGGATGTCAGCAACTCACACAGACCCCTCACCACATCCACAAAGGATCACACAAAAACCTACATATGCAGACGTGCTCATGTGTAACTTAACCAAACCTCAACGGCCTTTCAGGTGCAGTCCTCAGAAACTCCACATACACATAAACAACACATTTGCCAGCACAACACATAAAGCCACATCTCACTGTCTGTGTCTCAACTACCAAGTTCATAAGGTAAAACACTCCACAACCCAACATTCTGGTCATAGGTGACTCCATTGTGAGACACACCAATATCCCTCTTACAATGCTGGATCAGGAGAAGATTACAGTTAGTTGCCTGTCGGGGGCCAGGATCCACTAATATGCAGGCCCAAAGATTCCTTGACTTTGTAAATTCAAATACCCTGGAGCAGCTGGTCTGCATGCCTACAAATCCTAGATCTGGTACTCACAAATACTGGTTAGCACTGCACTCCTTCATATGAGATGTCCTCACTGGTAAAGTCAGATCTCAAAGTGGTCTCCCTGGAAATAAAAGTAAACCTGGACCCGCCACAAAATCACAAAATCCTTAATAACTTTTCTAAGGCAAACTACCTCCTATTAAGTGATGACATAACTAGATTCCAAGCTCCCCCAAATCCAGAAAAAACAGAATCCTCTGCAGAGGCGTACAGAAAAACCCTGTACGACCACATAAATAACTTCATAGAAATGGTAGTACCAAATCAAAATAAGTCCAGATCAAATCACAAAAACAAGCCACTCTGGTGAATCCCTGGTATTAATAGGTTATACAACAAAAAGAAGAAAATCCTGTCAAAAAGCAAGAGGGAATGTGCACAACACAGCAGTAAGTCCCTCATTATTATAAACAAGTGAATCAAGGAAGTAGTCAAGTCTCTAAAAGCAGACTTTGAGGTAAAAATAGCCTCCAAAGCTAAGGATTTCAGTTATGTCAGAAATCTTAAGGGCAACATCCAACACTGTGTGGAATTAGCTATAGATGGCATTGCTTATACATAACCAGAAGATATAGCAAACTTGCTGGCCAATAAATTCAGCTCAAATTTCACTTCCCCATCACCCCAGTTCTTCCCCAAGAAATACCCTCCACCACTCTTCCACCAATTGTCACCAAGGAACAAGCAGCCTCTGTGCTTTCCAAAGCTAAAAAAAAAAGAAGTTATGTACTTACCATAACGTTCCATGTGAGTTGTTCATCTTGCCTTCATTCTTACAAATGGGTTCGAAGCCGATCCCTTGGCTCCGAGTCGGCCACTTTCACAAGCTCGAGGCTTTTGAGTAGCTCGAGGCCAGGTCCCTATCCCATGATGCTCTCTGCCTCACCTCAGATCTAGTTTGCTGATCCCAACATGAACAATATAAGAAAAACATGAACATTACTCCAGTCGGAGTAAGAAATCCTATAACAAGACCCACCAGACCTCAAAAACTCTTACTCATTCTTCGAGAAGCCCGGAGGGGGAAGGCGGATGGGAATGTAAGAATTAAGGCGAGATGAACAACTCACAAGGAATGTTATGGTAAGTACATAACTTCTTTATGTGAAGTTGTTCAATCTCGCCGTTCATTCTTACAAATGGGTAGCTTCCCAAGCATCATTCATCCTGGGTGGCTCTCATAGGAGTATATTCCTGAGGAAAGTGGAACCAAAGGAAGCCCTGTTCCTGGAGGTCTTATCGACTCTGTAATGAGTAATGAATGTATGTGGCTTAGACCAAGTGGCAGCTGCATATATCGTGTCCAACGGCAGTCTAGCCATATAAGCTGAAGAAGTAGAAACAGCCCTAGTGAAATGCGCTTTCACGCTATGTTCTAATGGTTGATTCATGGAAGAATATATGAATTTTATACAATCAGTCAACCATTTGGAAAGAGTAACTTTTGACACCGGTAGCCCTTTCTTGGTATCAGCATGAGAGACAAAAAGTTGTTCTCATTTTCTAAATTCTTTTGTTCTATCCAAATAAAATCTGAGTTGTCTGTGAACATCAAGTTTATGCAACATATACTCCAACTTGTTGGAATGGTTACTGAAGAAAGTTGGGAGTTCAATAGTTTGATTTAGATTAGCCTCCGAACGTACCTTTGGAAGGAAGGGTTAGTTAGTCCGGAGCGACAATCTGTCAGGGTGAAAAATCAAATATGAGGGTTTAACAGATAAGGCCTGAAGTTCAGACACCCTACATGCTGATGTAATGGCCACCGAGAAGATGGTTTTCCAAGACAGGAATTTTAGTTGGCAGGAGGATGCAGGCTCAAATGGAAGAAGAATAATCCTAGATAGAACAAAATTTAGATTCCAGGGTGTGAAAGGTTTTCTAACTGGTGGTCTAAGATGTATGGTTCCTTTTAAGAAGGCTCTACATAACCTGTGAGACACAAGATTAGAACCTTCTGATCCGAGGTGAAAATCTGAAATTGCAGCTAACTGAACACGTATGGTAGCAGCCGCAGCACCTTCATTAAAAAGCTTAGTCAAGAACTCTAAAATGCTAGCAAATGGGGCGATGTATGGGTCAATATCATTTTGAGAAGCGCAGAAAGCAAACCGCTTCCATTTGCTGGCGTATAACTTTCTGGTTGAAGCTTTATGTGAGGATATAAGGATATGCTGCACCTCCGAGGAAAGATTGTGGAACCTGGCTATGTTGGAAATCGGAGCAGCCAAGCTGTCAATCTGAGGGAATGAAGTGAAGGATGAAGAGCCCCTGACGAATGTGTCAGCAGATCTGGAAATGGGTCCAGAATCCAAGGTTCCTCTAGTTGGTAGAGTCGAAGGAAGGGGAACCAAATCTGTCAAGGCCAATACGGGACTATCAGAATTACAGTCCTCTCCAAGGCTTTGGCTTTCTGCAAAAATTTTGGAATCAGGGGAATGGGTGGAAATGTATATAGGAGTCCCAGGGGCCAAACATGTACGAGAGAATCCCTTGGGTTTCCCTGGTGGGGGATTCAGGGCAAAGTAGCTTCTGCATTTGGCATTCATGGGGGATGCAAACAGGTCACAGCAAGGCTCGCCCCATCTGTGGAAAATCATCTCCGCTACGTTGTCTTTGAGGGACCACTCGTGCGGCATCAGAATGGCTCTGCTTAGTTTGTCCATGATCATGTTGGATTTCCCTGGGATGTGCATCGCTATCAGAAAACACCCGGTGGATATCACCCACTGCCATACTCTTAAGGCTTCTCAGCACAGGGGGTAAGACTTGGTTCCCCCCTTGCTTGCTGATATACCAGACTACTGACATGTTGTTGGCCTGAATTGCAATTGTTCCCAGAGGAAGAGAGTCTTGGAAGTACTGCAATGCCAAAAGTACTGCTCTCATCTCCAGGACACTGATGTGCAATTGTGACTCTGTCTCTGACCAGGTGCCTTGGGCTGTTCTTCCCTGAAAAAGCCCCCCCACCCTATCAGAGAAGCGTCCGTGGTCACTGTGGCTGATGGAGGGGGAAGAACAAATGGACAACATACTGTTACATGATGGCTGGTCAACCACCATTGAAGATCCTTTTTGCATGAATCTGTAATCATTATCAAGAATGACATTGGTAGTTGTTGGTAGAACCACTGGGTGAAGAGTAACCATGGAAGTATTCTCATGTGCATACACCCTAGAGGAACTGCTATGAGAGTTGCTGCCATAGTACCTAGTAGTTTCAACTCTTGAGAGGCTGGTACTTTTTTGTGTGTTGGAATGTCTGATGCCTGTTGTCGGAGTGTGACTATTCTTTCCAGTGGCAATTTTACCATGGCGGTGGTGGTATCTAAATCTGCTCCGATAAAGGAGATACGCTGCGATGGTGATAATGCAGACTTGTCGAAATGTATAGTTATTCCTAACTGAGAACAAAGATTTAGAGTGTGATCCCTGGATTGAACTAGTTGATGCCTGGAGGTGGTGGTGAGGAGCCAGTCGTCCAGGTACGGAAACACTCGGAATCCTAGATGTCTCAGGTGAGCCATAACCACTGCCATGCATTTGGTAAACACTCTGGGGGCTGTTGTGAGACCAAAAAGCAGTGCTTGGAACTGATAATGAATGGCTCCCAGCCGGAAAAGCAGGTGATCTCTGGATGGTCTGGCCATTTTGATATAATAGTACACATCCTTGAGATCTATAGAGCACTTCCAATTGCCCATTCCTAGAAATGGAAGAACAGATTGAAGTATGACCATCCGGAACTTCTCCTTCTTTACAAAAGTGTTGAGTCTGCTGAGGTCCAAGATGGGCCTCCAGTTCCCTGTTTTCTTTGGAACTAAAAAGAATCTGGAGGAGGTTCCGGATCCTATCTGGTCTGCTGGGACTGGCTGGATGACTCTCTTTTTCAGCAACCTTTGAATCTTTATGGTTGCTTGATCCCTGAGACTGGGTGGAACGTCTGGAATTTTCTTTCATACAGAGGGAGGTTCTGAGAACGGAATGACATATTCTCTGGTAATAATGCTTTGTATCCAAGAATCTTTTGTAATTTTTAGCCAGGCATCTGGATACAAAGAGAAGCGACTGCCTCCAGAGTAGGACAGTCAGGCCTCCCTTGAAGATCGCTGGTAGGGCTTGCCAAAGAACTGATCCCTGTTGCCCTGGTTTTGTGGAACCCCTCTGCCGCTTGGGCGGCGTCTTCCATTATTACCCCCTCCTCTGCCCCTGGAGGGGGGTTCACTACGTGTGTTCTGAAAGGCTCCTTGGGACTTGCGGGACCACATTTTTCCTCCCTTTTGCCCTCTGGGGTAAGGTCTAGTAGGGGTGGAAAAATGGACTCCTATGGCAGATAGTGTCTTTCCATCTTGTTCACACCTAGCGAGGGTCTCCTTGACTTTAGGCCCAAAACGGGATGAGCCATCAAATGGGGTATTAACGAAGGAAGACTTGAAGGCTTCCGCAAAGGAGCATAAGTGCATCCAGGAATGTCTCAGAAGAGCTATTGCTGAACCCCGCTGCCCGACTTGTGCCATCAGCTGCATAAGAAATGAGTCGCATGGACGTGTTAACTATGGAATTTAGGGTATTGAGCTCGGATGTCACCTTATCAGGAACACCTTCAGCTGTAATACTCTGTAGAGTATCTCCAAGCTCTTTAAGGATATCTCTTTAAAGTTGGGTAAAATGTGTCAAATAGTTGAGCGATCGCATAGCAAAAGTCGCTGAACTAAAAATGCATTTCCCATACCTGTCCATAATCCTGGAATCTCTTTTAGGGGGATGGACAGTAGAAGAGATTTCCGACATCTCTTTCTTGGTGACAGCTGCCACCACCATGGCATCAACCGGCACTCCTTTGGTAAGAAACATTTTGTCCTGTGGCAATGTAATAAACTTGTTGGGCCTCCGAGGGATAGGTTCCACAGTATCAGGAGACTCCTACGCCCTTCTAGCAACTAACTCCATTAGTTCATCGAAGGGTGGAGTCACCCAAGAGATGGAGGGTTGAGACCCAAAGGCCTTCAGAAGCACTGACTCATCATCAGTAGGGCTAACAGACTGACAGTCACCCCTCTGTCTCAGAATTTCAAGGATATCAGCAAAATAAATATCCTCTGAGGGGGACCGTGGGGGATCCTACTGACACCTCTAAGTCAGTGTCTGATGCGACAGACTCCTGTGGGGTGTCTAAATGCCTCCTCTTGCAAAGCTTCTTCCTGGGAACCTCATCAGCGGGAGCTTCTGGTGAGGTCTCAGTAGAACATGGGTCACCCAATGGAGCTACCTGAGGCTCTGGGTCTCGACGCTTTACAGGGACCTGTGATGCAGAGGTGGAAAGTGGCACTTTCAGGGATGAGGAAGTAGGCCCTGATGAAGTAGGTGTCTCAGAAGACATAACTCTCCTCATCACATCGAAGGCTCCACTGCTCCGACGCGAGGAAGCAGCCAGTTCCGAAGAAGATGGCAACCTCCCCAGGGCCAAAACAGTGGGCTCCGACCCAGAGGAAGGAGCCGAGCTCATCCGTGCCGAAGCTCCGAGAGGAAGGGTCGGAATCGACCCATCAGTTCGACTCTCCCCGCCTGGAGCCGACTGGAGAGTTTCGTCTCCCAGACTCCTCGAACGGCATTGAAGTAGTCTGAGTCAACTGAGCCAATGGCACTAGAACAGGCCTTGGCTCCGAGGGTTCCACAATCATCAGTTCCACCTCCTCCGGCTCCGAAGGCTCTGCTTGACTCGGAGGAGGAGTAGACATGGTAGGCAAGGCAGTCTTCTGCTCTGAAACCGGTTGGGCTGCAGCCGACAACAATTTGGCTAGTGCCAGATTCTTGAGGAGCCTCTGCACCACTCGGTCCCCATCCACATCGGAGAGGCTCCTCGAAGAACGAGTCGAAGGATGGATGAAGCCACCGACTGTAAAATAGGTGATTTTAAAGTTTCGGAGACTGGCTCCAATACCGGGGACCGGCTCTGAAAGACAAGCTCGGTGCTCGGTTCCGAGGACTGTGGAACTGGCGACCGTAACTTCTCAGCAAATTTCAAAGCAGAAGACTTCGGCTCCGAAGAAGCTTTCGAAGATTTGGATCCCTTTGAAGATTTTGAAGTATGGTCGGCCTTGTCAAGAGATTCCTGGAATTCAGGTTTTAACAAACCCCTGTCCACTAGTTTTCTCCTGAGTTCCAACAAGACCCTGCTGCTAAATGAATGACAAAAGGAGCAGTCCTCCTGAAGATGGACTGCCCCCAGACAGTACACACAACTTATATGAAAATCAGTAATCGACATTTTTTGTCCGCACTTAGGGCATTTCTTAAAACCTGACTTTTGTCTCTCTTTTTCTTTCTGATCAGCCATAATGCAATGAAAAACACTATATATCTATATATATCTATATCTATATCTATATATATATATATATATATATATATATATATATAGAAACCCTAGACAACAAACACCACTCTAAGACAAACAGAAACAATATCTAAGCAGTTGAAGAATCTAGAATACACATACTAGGAAAAAACAGCTAAAGTGTCAAACAGCTATAATTATAATGTTAACACTTTTAATCTAGAATACACATTCTAGGAAAAAACAGCTAAAGCGTCAAACAACTATAACAGCTATAATTATAAAGTTAACACTTTTAACAGGATAGGGTTAAACTAAAACGCGGCCAATGAAAGGCCTAAGAGCAGCTGCTCTATAAAGACAAAAATTCATCAAAAAAGGAGTACAGACAGTGCCTAAACAATAAGCTAAGGCTAACTAGCAAAGAAACACACTTTTTTAACACAGAATCTAAAGATAAATATGTATAATAAATTTAAAAATATGAAATACTGGCCCGAGCTCCACTCTAGACCTCTAATCTGTTGCAGCAGCAGCAAACTAGATCTGAGGTGAGGCAGAGAGAATCATGGGATAGGGACTTGGTCTCGAGCTACTCGAAAACCTCAAGCTTGTGAAAGTGGCCGACTTGGAGCCGAGGGATCGGCTCCGAACCCATTTGTAAGAATGAATGGTGAGAGTGAACAACTTCACATCACGGGTTCAGTGGGGTCTGATGACATACCAGGTTGCCTTTTAAATAGCTTAGATCAGGACCTATCAGGCCCAATAGTATCTCTATTTAACTTCAACCTCCGGAGTGAATATTTCCAGATAGAGTGGAGAACAGCTACAGTCATCCCTCCACATAAAGGAGGACCATCATTTGGCCTAAGAAATAACAGGCCCATAAGCTTGACTAGTCTTATTTGTAAGGCCATGGAAAGAATATTAATGCATCTTATAAATAATGACATAGGAAACCTCCAAACACTGGACCCAACCCAATTTGACTTTGTCAAGGGCAGGACATGCCTAATAAATCTGGTGGACTTCTTTGAGAAAGTCACTAAGGACGAGGGCAAAACTGTGCATACTGCCAACCTCAACCTGGACAAGGCATTTGACGCAATTCCCCTCTCAGATATTATAAGTAAACTCATAAAACTGGGCATAAATGCATAAATCACCAGATGGATAACCAGTTGGCTCATGGACAAGACACGTGGTTAAAGTGGGTGAATCCATTTCCAGCAAGAGGCCAGTTACTTGTGGTGCACCACAGAGCTCAGTGCTGGGACCACTCTTGTTCAGAATATACTTCTCAGACACCAAGGCCAATGTGGAAAGCATCTGGATGACAAAGTCTGCTGACGACTGTAAGTTGGGGGCAATCACTGAATCCCCCCAACAATGTTAATATCCTTCAGGAGGATCTAAATCAGACAAATGATTGGTTTCAGAGTCATTGCCTGAAACTAAATGTGAAGAAATGCATTATCATCTTACCGTTTGGGAAATCAAATACTCCTGCTAACTACAACATTAACAACAAAGCACTAAGAGTAGATTCAGAGGTGAGGGATCTAGGTACACAGATAGCTATCAGCCTGAACTTCAACTGTCAAGTGTCCACAGTGGTGAGGAAGTCCTTCTACGTGGCACAACTTTTAAGTAAAGGTATGGTATCCAGATGCAAGGAGAGTATAGTCCCACTGTACTCAGCCCTCATTAGACCAATAATCGAGTACAATGTGCCACTTGGAATGTACTTGACTGAGCACTTACAACAGATGGAGTGACCTCAGAGGTTCCTCACAAATTAAACACAGGGTGTTAACAGCATGTCCTATGCGGACAGACTAAAAGCCCTTTCCCTTTTCTCTGTCTCCTACCAAATATTAAGAGGTGACCTATGCCTGACCTACAAGCTACTCAAATCCAGCCCTGACGGAGCTGCTACATATCTGCAAAACAATAGTACGAGGGTCACCCGTTCTAGGAATCTAAACTTAGTGACTCAAACAAAACATGCTGGACAGAGAGGGATTTGTCTCAGAGATTGCCCCTTCTTTGGAACAGGATTCCTATATATGTTAAGCAGAATCCTTCTCCAGCCCTCTTTGACCGCAATTTGGATCAATAAATGGGGAATCGTAAATTCACATCTAGGGGTACTGTCCATGTCCCTTACGGACAGAGGTACTCTAAATCTGTAAAACACTCAAGGCATAGGCACAAACCCATGCCATCCTCTTGATGCAGGGGCCACATACTGGGTAAAATCGGGTTACACTGGATAGACTTGTAAAGGCTCTTGAGCCATTTGCCTAGCAATCTCCTACTGACCTATGAAGCTATGAAGCCACAAAGTACAACTAGAATGCATGTCAATTTACTGTGGTATTTAGGTGCTCTATGAAGTCACTCATAAATAAGCATGAACAAAACTGCATGGTAATACATTGTCCACCAGAGCTGTCCTTTATACCCACTACTGTTTGGTCCGACAATAAATGATATAGTTGGGTATATTAATGAGATGGAAAGATTAGGTGTTATGCAAAGGTGATAAAGAAGGTTCACCTTCTTACGAATGACAGTTATGCATACGATTTAGTAAATTTACTGAATAAAACAAATAAGATAATTCAAGTAGCAAATGTGTTCAAGACTTGTTAGGCAAAGTAGGTTTGCAGTTAAACATACAAAAATTAAAATGGTTTGGGAAAAGGGGTAAGAATGGGGCATATAAAGAAGTTATGTCTTACTATAACGTTCCATCTGAGTTGTTGATGATCTTCCATTCATCACTGATGGGTACGGTTCTGAACCCTCGGAACTGAGCCGGCCAAATGCCAAACTAGCGTACACCAAACTCTCAAGCCACGTTACTACCCATAATGCCTTTCATCGCATACCTCAACTCGAGTTTGCAGAACCATAGTAGCAACATATATATAAGAAACAGAAACAGAGGCAGAGGCCATCTCTGCGCAAACACCCTAACACACCAAAACGACCCAAAGATCTGCCAGGAGCCTTGGTAGGGGAAGGTGGGAGGGTGTGATGAATGGAAGAAGATCAACAACTCAGATGGAACGTTATGGTAAGACATAACTTCTTTATCTGAAGTTGTTAATCTTCTTCCATTCCTCACTGATGGGACCGAGTCCCTAGCTACTACAGAATCTGGGTGGCAATCATGGAAGAACATTCCGGAGAACCATAGAGCCAAAGGCAGCTCTACCCCTGGATCAGATCCAATTTGTAATGCTTGATAAAGGTATGGGGTTTAGTCCAGGTGGCAGCTGCACAAATATCATCCATGGAAGCCTTAGCATGAAAGGTGACAGAAGTGGCCACAGTTCTAGTGGAATGAGGTTTAATGCGGCCAGGAGCTGATTCCTCCTCCAGGGAATAAACAAAGGAGATGCAATCCCTGAGCCATTTAGACAAGGTAACCTTAGACACTGCCGATCCCTTTCTAGAGCCCGCAAAGGCAACAAAAAGCTGATCTGACTTTCGAAAAGACTTTGTCCTGTCCAAATAAAACTGCAACTGTCTGTGGACATCCAAGGAATGAAGACAGTATTCCCCTGTGTTAGTATAATTAGGGAAAAGCATGGGCAACTCAATGGACTGATTAATAGAGAATTCCAAAACCACCTTGGGTAAGAAAGTGGGATTGGTGTGAAGTGATACTCTGTCCTTATGGAAAATCAAATAAGGACTTTTAATGCATAATGCTTGCAGCTCTGATACATGTCTTTCTGAAGTAACCGCCGCCAGAAACAAAGTCTTCCAGGTCAGAAACTTCACATTACAGTTTGCAGCCGGCTCGAAGGGAGGCAGAGTCAAAGTTTGAAGCACCCTAGACAGATTCCATGATTCCAAAGGTTGCCTAATGGGAGGTCTAAAATGAAAAATCCCCTTCAAGATAGTCTTACACAGATGGGAAGAAATAATAGGAATTCCGTCTGAACCATCATGGAAATTGGAGATGGCAGCTAGATGCACCTGAATCATGGATGCAGAAGCCCCGTTAAGGAAAAGCTCGGTCAGGTATTGAAGAACCGTAGCTACTGGAACAGAAACAGGATCCAGAGACAGCTCTTGTGCCCACAAGGAAAAACATTTCCACTTGTCTTTATAAAGTTTTCTGGTAGAAGGTTTGTGGGAGGCCAAAATAATACTCCGTACCAGAGAAGAAAGTGACTCAAGCCTGGCTACTAACGGAAGTGGAGCAACCAAGCTGTCAGTTTGAGAGTGGCCAGATTTGGAGACGACAACCCTTGGGGGTGAGAGATAAGATCCTGATGGAAGTCTAGAATCCACGGGGGGTCGGATCAGGTGTGGCTGAAGGAAGGGGAACCCAACCTGACGAGGCCAGAACGGGGCAATGAGAATCATTCTGCTTCTCAACCGAGTAGCTTTCCTTAAGACTAAGGGTATCAAGGAGATGGGAGGATAAGCGTACAGGAGACCTGTGGGCCAATCGTGAGTCAGAGCATCTCTCAAGGACTCCCCCTGCGGAGGAAAGAGGGCAAAGTAGCTGCTGCACTTCGCAGTGGAGGGGGAGGCAAACAGATCGCAGCAAGGCCGGCCCCAGCGGCTGAAAATTTCCTCTGCCACTTCCGGGTTGAAAGACCATTCGTGAGGAAGCAGGATCCATCTGCTCAGCCTGTCTGCAATCACGTTGGAACTCCCAGGGATGTGTGTAGCAATCAGGAAATGGTTGGTAGCTATCGCCCACTGCCAAATTCTCATGGCTTCGTGGCAAAGGGGGTAAGATCTGGTCCCTCCCTGCTTGTTGATGTACCAGACCACAGACATGTTGTCGGACTAGATAGCAATCGGTCCGAGAGGAAGAAGAGGGTGGAGAGCTTGTAACACCAGTAACACAGCTCTGAGCTCTAGAACGTTCATGTGTAAGTCGACTTCTAGAGGAGACCACATGCCTTGAACAGATCTTCCCTGAAAATGGCCCCCCCCCCTTATCAGGGAAGCATCTGTAGTCACCGTGGCGCTGGGCTGAAGAGGTTGAAAGGGGCGACACCAAAGACTTTCGTCCATTCTCATCCACCAGAGGAGATCCTGCTTGCAAAGATAGGTGATGAGGATTAGTGCGTTCAAAGGATGACTGTGTATCCACTGAGTTTGAAGAAGCCACTGTAACAGGCGCATATGAAGCCTGGCCAACAGAACAATGGGAAAGGCTGCCGCCATGGAACCCAGAGCCTGCAAAACTTCACTTGCAGACACTTTCCTACGGTCGAGCATCACTTGCACTTGTGTTCTCAGTCTTAAGAGCCTGTGATAAGGAAGAGATATTAGATCAAGCTGAGTGTTGAACATAGCCCCTATGAATTCCAATTGTTATGAGGGCTGAAGGTTTTATTTTTCCCAATTGATATTAATACCCAGAGACTCTGCCAGAGACAGAGTGTGTTGCAGGGCCCTGGTCAGTAGACGCTCGGTGGCGGCGGAGAGGAGCCAATCATCCAGATAAGGAAACACCTGGAATCCGTGCAGTCTCAAGTGAGCTGTCACCACTGCTAGACATTTCGTGAACACTCTGGGGGCCGTCGAGAGACCGAAAGGCAGGGCTCTGAATTGAAAATGTATGGCTCCCAGCCGGAAGCGCAAAAGCCTCCTGGAGCGTTTGTCCATTTTGATGTGGTAATACGCATCCCGGAGATCTAGACAGCACATCCACACACCCTCCCGAAGACATGGAAGGATGGACTGAATAGTGACCATGCGGAACTTGGTCTGTATAACTGACTCGTTCAAATGACTGAGATCCAGAATGGGTCTCCAGTCCCCCCTCTTTTTGGCACCAAAAAGAGTCTGGAGTAGAACCCTAATCCGCATTGATCTGGGGGGACCTTTTGGATGACTCGCTTTAGAAGAAGCTTCTTGATTTTGGAAGCTGCCTCCTCCCTTTGATTGGAACATCGGGAAGGGAGAATTGAGGTCTTGGAAAGGATTTGAGGGGGATGTGATAGCCTCTGGTGATAATTCTCTGCACCCATAGATCATTGGTAATGGAGGACCAGGCTGTTTGGTGCAGAGAGAAACACGCCCCGACTGCTTCCAGAGGAAAGCAATCGGGCAACACTTCAGGAGCGCTGATAGGGCCTACTGGAGAAAAAATCTCTGGAGCCCTGATTCCGGTAACCCCCTCTGCCCCTAAAGGGAAGTTTTCCACCATCGGACCCTCCTCTGCCTCTGGAGGAGTCCACGCCACGTGCATCACAAAAGAAACCTTGCAACTTCTTGTGCCACAACTTTCCACTCCTCTAATTCCTGGAGAAGGAACACTGAGGTTTGGAGAAGCACAGGCCCACGGCAGACAAGGTCTTTCCGTCCTGCTCGCACCTGGCCAAAGTATCCTTGACCTTAGAACAAAGAGCTCGGAGGGCTCAATAGGGGCGTTCAAAAAGGAAGACTTGAAGGAATCCGGTAGGTCAGAAATGCGCATCCAAGCATGATGTCGAACAACCACGCCAGCACCTGCTGCTCTAGCTGCTCCTTCGGTTGCGTGGGAGAGCAACCTCATGGAGGAATTCGAAATCGCTTCAAGGGTGGCAAGTTGGGAGGCCACTTTGTCACGTGCTCCATCCGACACTTGACCCGCGAGGCTACCAGAGAGTTCGGAAATAAGGTGTCTCTGGAGTCTCGTAAAGTGTGCCAAGAAATTCAGCGAACGCACGGCAAAGGTCGTTGCAGCAAAGACTCGCTTCCCTAGCCTGTCCACCACTCGTTGTTGGGCGGAAGAACAGCCGGACTCTCTTCTGCCAAGTCCTTCTTTTATGGCCGCCACCACCACCACAGCATCTACTGTCAAGCCTTTTGACCAATGGGGTTGATCTTCTGGAGGAGAAAGTACTTTGTCTGATCTCCTGGGGATAGCTTCTACTGAATCTGGACTCTTCCATGCTCGCTGCACGATGAATTTGACCAACTCATCTGCAGGTGGGGTCACCCAGGATGTAGTGGGCTGGGAACGGAAAGCTTGTAAGAATACGGATTCCTCCAGAGAAGGAGTGGAAGATTTCCAGTCACCCCGCTGACTTAAAATCTCCAAGATGTCCCCAAAGGAAACATCATCAGGGGGTGATCTAGGGGAACCTTCCCCATCATCGTAATCCGTATCCTCAGTAAGGGACTCTTCAGGTGAGTCCATGTGTTTTCTTTTGCACACCCTCTTCTGAGGGGGCTCTTTGGAGGGAATGTCCAAAGAAACCTCGGAAAGGGGAGGTGCTTTGGATTAGTGGTCCTCTGCAAAGGGCTGACGATGGCTGAGTAAGAGGGGGAACCAAAGGCGAAGCTGAAGGAGGAGGATTGTTAGCCGCCAGCGCCCTCTCCATAATCCGGAAGGTGGGCCCACCCGAAGAGGATGGGAGCCCGGAACCGAAGAGGACTGAATCGGAACCGGGGTCACACCCCAATCCGAATGGCCCACCTCCAAGACTGACGTTTGAGAAGGGTTCAGTGCGGAAATAACTCTCAGATCCGAGACGGGAACCGAGAAGGCCATCAGTGCCAGGGCCGGAGCCGAATATTCCACCCCCGAAGCAAGGGGTTGAGTAAGGTGAGCTGTTGTCGGAACTGAAGCCCACCAGGGCTTAGATGCTGCAGGCATCAAAGTAGTCGGTGCCGAAGGAAGGGGTCCCGTTGAAAGCAATGGGCAAGGGGGCCTTGGGACCAAAACATCCCCCTCAGGAGAATACGGAGTCGAAGGAGGAAAAATCCCAACACCCGGAGCAGAACAGGGTCTGGAGATTCCTCTTGCAGTCAATACCTGATCCACGAGACGAACAATGTCTATTTTGGACACGCTCTGGCAGACCTAATCGATATCCCAGAAGGGGATTCAGGCCAGTCCAGAAAAAGACTGTAGGGTTGCCCGGCAAACGGGTCCACAGAAGACGAATATCTGGTCCATGGTAATGAACTCAATGGAGCCGAGGATTCTGATTTGAATTGCGTAAATGGTAAAGTCGGCACCGAGAGGGAACTCGGAGCCAAAGTCACAATTAGGGTAATAGTCAAGATCTGATCTGAGGTTGTCTGAGCCAGAGCCTGTAAAGGCGAAGTCAGTGCCGAAGTGTCCTGAACCAGACTGGTCGGAACCGAAGAAACCATCTGTTCAGTAGTTGTCGGTGCCGAGCCCGACACCGACAATTCAGACTTTCCAGAAACTGTGCTGGGTGCCAAAATAGGTGGCACTGAGACAGCAAGTCGATGCTCAGAGGAAGATCTACCAGTCTTAGATCGATGATTTTTGCCCCTATCACCAGCCGGTGAAGAAGGGTCTGAGCGAGGGCGCTTCTTATCCTTGCCTGGAGGGGTTGAGACCTCCGCAGAAATAGCCTCAGAGAAAGGAGAGGAAAGCAATCCTTTCAAAATCAACTTGTTGCGCCGTTCATTCAACGTCCGTTGACTAAAACTCGCACAAATATCACATGGGGGAGTCGCAGAAAGATACGAGATGCCCAAACAATAAACGCATTTCAAATGCAAGTCACTGTTAGGTAATTTACCACTGCACGACATGCAATGTTTAAAACCTGAAGTACCCTTTTTCTTAGACATACTAACACTTGCTCAAACAGAGAAAGGAAGGAGAAAAAGAGCCAGACTACCAGCAATGGTATGAAGAGTTACTACGAGGGTGGTAAAAGTAAAGAAAAGGCAAGAAAATACCAACAATGGTAAGAAAAGGAATATCTGTGGGTAGAGCTAGACTATAAGAAGACACTGTAAGAAAAATTTATGGAAGAAATACAAGTTTAAATAATTCAAACCTACTTAGCTGGAGAGCTCGGTGAAAATGCTGCTATATGGCTGTACGGCAAATGAGATCTGAGGTATGGAATGAAGGGCATTGTGGGTAGTACTGTGGCTCGAGAGTTTGGTGTACGCTAGCTTGGCATTTGGCCGACTCGGTTCCGAGGGTTCGAAACCATACCCATATCAGTGAGAAATGGAAGAAGATTAACAACTTCAGATAGGCATTTTAGGGATACAGATTTGGGAAAAGAATAGAAGTAGGGAAAGAGTTATGTAGCTTATGTAATGAATTAAAGGAGATTAATTACCAGAAAGCATTAAAATCATCATTTAGGGAAAAAGTATATTTAATGTTGAGTGTCCTACTAAGAAAGTGATGTTATTTTTGGAAGAGTAAACCCAAATTTAGATTAAGTTAGAGCTAGATATTTTAGGATTTTGCTGTTGCAATACAAGGGTGTAGATTGAATCTGATTAAAAGAAAAAAAATATGCATACATCACAAATTAAAGGGATGTCTTATATGATTAATCTGAAAGCATTTTGGGTTTATGTTAATTATTAACTTCAAACTGCATAGATGTAACAGCAAATCTTACAATTCATTATAATGCTTTAAGGTAAGCAGTAGCTGACATTATTTTAGGCTTTGTCCAGATTCACTGCACTAAGAGGTTGATAGGTATGCATCAGAATCATTAAAAGACTCTAGAGTGAATAAAGAGTAGTCTACAGTGAATATAAAAAGTGTACACACCCCTGTTAAAATGCCAGTTTTTTTGTGATATAAAAAATGAGACCACAATAAATAATTTCAAAACTTTTCCCACCTTTAATGTCACCTATAGCCTGTACAATTCAATGTAAAAACAAATCTGTTAGGGGAAAAATATAAAAAATAAAAAGTGTACAATAAGCTGGTTGCATGAGTGTGCACACCCTTAAACTAATACTTTGCTGAAGCACCTTTTGATTTAATTACAGCATTCAGTCTTCTTGAATAGGAGTCTATCAGCATGGCACATCTTGACTTGGCAATATTTGCCCACTCTTTCTTGCAAAAGCACTCCAAATCTGTCAGATTGTGAGGGCATCTCTTGTGCACAGCCCTCTTCGGGTCACCCCACAGATTTTCTATTGGATTTAGGTCTGGACTCTGGTTGGGCCATTCCAAAACTTTAATTTTCTTCTGGTGAAGCCATTCTTCTGTTGATTTGGATGTATACTTGGGGTCAGTGTCATGCTGAAAGGTGAAATTTCTCTTCCTCTTCAGCTCTTTAGCAGATAACACCTGAAGGTTTGGGGGCCAAAAGTGACTGGTATTTGGAACTGTTCATAATTTCCTCCATCCTGACTAAAGTCCCAGTCCAGCTGAAGAAAGGCAACCCCAAAACATGATACTGCCACCACCATGCTTCACTGTGGGGATGGTGTTCTTTTGGTGATGCAAAGAGTTGTTTTTGAGCCAAATGTACCTTTTAGAATTGTGGCCAAAAAGTTCAACCTTGGTCGCATCAGACCACAACACATTTTCCCACATGATTTTGGGAGACTTGATGTATTGTTTTGCAAATTTTAGCTGGGCCTGGATGTTTTTCCGTGTAAGTAAAGGCTTCCACAACCCTATCCCATGGCTCAGACATATGGAGAATATGGGAGATTGTTGTCACATGTAGTACACAACCAGTACTTGCCAGAAATTCCTGCAGCTCCTTCAGCATTGCTGTAGGTCTCTTGGCAGCCTCCCTGACCAGTTTACGTCTTGTCTTTTGATCAGTTTTGGAGGGAAGTCCAGTTCTTTACAACATCACTGTTGTCCCATATTTTCTCCACTTTTTGATGACGGTCTTCACTGTGCTCCATGGTATATCCAATGTAGTGGAAATTTTTTTGTACCCTTCTCTTGATTGATACCTTTCAACAATGAAATCCCTTTAATGCTTTGTAAGCTCTCTGCGAACCATGGCTTTTGCTGTAGCAGGCAACTGAGTAAATGTCAGGAAAATCCTACAAGAACAGCTAAACTTCATTTGAGGTTAATCAGAGTCTCTTTATTTGATGGCAGTTGTGCACCCAAGAAGACTGAATGCTGTAATTAAATCAAAAGGTGCTTCAACAAAGTATTAATTTAAGGGTGTGCACACTTATGCAACCAGCTTATTGTACGTTTTTTATTTTTTATATTTTTTTCCCCTAACACATTTGTTTTTCAATTGAATTGTACATGTTATACGTCATATTAAAGATGGGAAAAGTTTTGAAATGATTTATTGTGGTCTCATTTTTTATATCACAAAAACCTGCATTTTAACCGGGGTGTGTACACTTTTTATATTCACTGTATGCCTCACAACAGGGATGTTATGGAGACAGAAAAGAGGTCATTCAGACAGCAGTTTCATGATCTCCTCAATAATATCCCTGAAAAAGCATGAGGCAGTTCCGCTTGCAATGAGTTTTCAGTTTGTTCCTTTGTGTCTACTATAATTGAAAAGACTAATGGCGAAAGGTTTGAAATCACCAATTATTAAAACTGTTGTAGTCAGGCTGTGACTTACGCTACTGCTTGCCACTGTGGTTTATTTTACTTAAGGAAATTAAGCGTTCCTTTAAGATTAGACAACAGTAACATAATATATGCGTAATGCATGGAGCACAGTAATTCTGCTCCAATATCTGGAAAAAGATAAATCAGTAAAGCACTACTATAAAGCAAGATAAAACCTTAACAAATGTTAAGCACCCCTTGCTTAACTTGTTAAGGTCAGGTCTCGAGCTAGCAGTACTGATAAGCAAATAACAGTGACAATTTCGTTTTCCCTGCTGTCTGTGCCGGTACCGAGTCCCTGACTTCTTCTTATAAACGAAATAACAGGATTTGTGGTCACCTGCATTTTCTGAAGGATACAAAGTCTGAAGCTCAAAAGTATGTCAGTATTTAGTGACTTCAGTCTTCAGTGATTTGTCAGAAAACCATAGATTTTATGAAGAACAGACCAAGCAATTGAGGCAAAAATGTGGACTTTCTGCGAAAATCTGGACAGCCAAGAGGTATGGAAGGTGAGTGTAATCATCAGAGACTGAGTTATACTGTCTATTTTGATACTTCTCACCAATTGCTTTACGGCTTTGAAAGTCGGCAAAACACTTAGCACTTTTTTTTTCTGTAACCAGTAGTACCTGGGCAAATGAAGCTCCATGCACTACAAAGAATTATGATCTGGTCTCCGATAACAACCCTTGTGTTCTTGATTTGGATACCAAGATTCACATCTTGAACTTCTCCCCCGTGCTGAATTTTTTGGCATCCATGTCTCGAAAACATAATAAGCAGGTTATGATCAGCGACATGCTCATAATCCTGTATATTATACATGTAAAGAACAAGAATAAAATTAGTCTCCTTGCTGTTTATTTTTGCAGCACAACGAAGGTCAACTGGATGGCTCAAAAGCCAGCAGTTTAGAACAGGTCCTTTAGAGTCCTAGACATGGAAGAACTCTGAAGGAGTTTTTACAACATAAAGAGAATATTTATATTAAAGTTTAATTCTGTGGCACATTTTGGCTTATATCAGGAATGTAATTAGAAGAATTTTCTTTCTTAATGTTTTTGTTTTGCTATTTCTAAATGTGTTTAAATTCATTCTTAACTGATTTGTTAAAGCGGCCAGTTTTCTGTTGTAAACTGTATTTGTTCTTCTGCTTTTGTGCAATCTTTCATCCTCACTGAAGGCTGATGAGCAGTGGTACCAAGGGAAAATCTGCTTTTATGGACGTCTTGGTCGTTTACTATTTATTTTGCTTACTTCATGTACATTATACAGTTTTTCCCAAGCCACAAAATGCATAAACATTTTTAATAAAATAAAAAGATTTAAAAGTTACCTCTCAGAATCTCTTATTCCTCAAGTCAATAATGTCCATAGCAATGTTTTTTTTTTCTATATTGATGCAAACCATAGGATGGCTCTTAATCCCGAAAACATTGTCCCATTTTTTTCATCCACAACTTGTACGTATGACTTTTTAGTGAGTATCAGCTTGATTGTGTTGCACGCTCCACTGATCTCAGCATAAACTGCCTTCCTACAAGCTCTGGCTGGCAACAGTCACAGTTTCAGCATTAGGTATACCCACAACATTGTCAGTAGTGATCAGTACTGGAACACATTTTTTTGATAGGTTCAGATCACAGGAAAGCTACCTACTTGGAAGGTTCAGGATCATTTATCATTTTATGCAATACCTGAATATTCAATCCACACATCTCATAATTGTACCCCTTTTGGAGGTAAATACCTTCAGAAATGATTTACCCCTGCACATGATGTACCTATTTTTGGATGCATGTCCCTGTTTTCAGATTTGATTTACCTCTTCACACAATCTTCTGAATCCCGCATCACACAAGACTTTTTAAGCTGTTTAGTACACAGGAAACCAAACTAAATGATCAACACATTTTTAGTATCAATAATCAAAACAAAGAGGGCACACATTTTATACCTATCATCTTCAGAAGCAATAATGCATGACTTTGGAAGGTAGATTTTTGAGATCATTCATTAAAATCTACAGATTTTACATGGTGTTTTTAATAATGTGTGCATATTTTCACATCATTTTATCACTCAGTTTTTTTAAACTTGTGTTTCTGAGTAGTATCCCACATTCTAACTGTAAATAATGAGAGTTATGTGCTATTTATTATTCAGATTTTATGCTGATTAGGTGTCCAGATTTTTGGCTGGATGTACCTACTTTCCAAGAGCTGCTGTACCTATTTTCAAGGTTGAGAGGAATACCCATCAGCCAGCAAGAAAGTCAGTTTACATCTGCAACAGTCTCCGTGGTATCACCCAAAGTCTCACAAGCCCAGTAAGTCAATATACTGGGTCCAACAACAAATAATGAGGAAACTTCTCTGTGTGGAAGATCTAAGATTCCCTAGAGTTCCTTAGAGTTCAGGCACCTAATAAAAACCATACTGTGAATATTCCACCTAATAGCAGAAGGTAGAAATACTTTCTTTAAAAACTTTCCAAAGTATAACTCCACTAATGAAAGTAGGAAAGCACAAGTTAATTTAAGTTGATCTTCTTTATTTTTTAATTCTAGAACTGATGGAAATAGTACTTAAGAATAATTTTATTCATTCTGAGAGGGAATTTTTTAAGCAGACAAATGGAGTGGCAATGGGGCCTTGTTGTGCCCCTAGTTATGCCAACATAGTTTTATATATTTGGGAAAAGAAATTCATTTTTAATTCCCCCTATAGAAAATATTGTGATTTTGTACAAAAATGACCTAGAAGATATATGTATTTTTTGGAAGGACACTTTAGAAAAACTTTGAGAATTCATAGAGACTACTACTGAGTTTTTAAATTCACATATAATATTAATAAAGATTAAGTGAATTATTTAGATGTTACTGTTCATAAACTTGAAGCTAATGCAAGGTTTAAATCTACGGTGTATAGGAAAAATACATTTTCAAATTCGTATTTGTATTTCACAAGCGTATACCCTTTTAAACAAAAAAGAATTATTGTAAAGGGCTAATTCATTAGAATACTGAGAATGGTTTCAGAAGAAGGAGACTATGAAAAAGAGTGTAATATACTCAAGGAAATGTTTTTAGAGAGAAAAGGTTATAAAAGGAAAGATATAGTCTAATTTTAGGTAAAACTGATGTTATTTTGCAGCCTATTATAACTAGAAATGTTAAAAGGGAAGAGGGAAATAATTTTTCAGGGATGTTCATAATGAATTACAAGAATTATGCGAATGTTATTAAAGATATTATTACTAAAAAATGGGAAAAACTTACTAGCTTTTCTAATTTAGAAAAGATTTTTAAACAGCCACTAAAGTTCACCTACAAAAGAAGTTTTAACATAAAAATATTCTAGAAAAAGATCATTATAAAAACATAGATAGTAATAGGACTAAAATAGATACCTTTAAGTGTGGTAGATGTGCTCAATGTACCCATATTAGCAATGTTGAATGCATATATTTATAAAGTAGGGAAAACTGGATATATATGCTATAAGTTATACTAATCGTAATAGTAAAGGTTTTATTTATCTTGCAGTATGTAAAAAGTGTCCAGCATTCTATGTGGGGCAGACAGAAAAGGCACTTAAAAGAAGAATATGAACATGTATATATTAAAAAGGAAGACGTCACTAATGCATTATATAAACATACTACTGATTGCAAGGAAGCTAAGTTTTCTTTTTTGTCCTTGAAGAAATATAACAAGATTCTAGAGAGGGACAATGGAAGACAAAAACAGAATACAGGGAAATACATTGGTACCTTCTTTGAGAAGCCAATAGAATCCCTGGGATGAATGAAAACATCTCCCCGGTCCCTAATTTAAAACTTTGTTCAGCTAGGCTTTAATTTCAGTGTTTTTATAAAGTGTTTTTACAGTCATATCATTTTTATTGTTGTAAGACTGTCTATTTATTTATTATTGCTTATTATTCATTATTATTGATGTATACATAGAAGTTTTTATAAGTTACAAGTACTTATTACATATGGTGTTCATATTCACAGGACTATAAATATAATGTATTTTGACATTTACAGTTTTTAAAAAATTATTTTAGTTAAATCCTAGTTATACTGTTTTCTTATGGCATTAGGAGGTTTTAACATGAATGTTTTTCATTTTATAATATTAATATAGTTGTTTGATCATGGGTAAACTGTTTTTATAAGCACTGGCAGTTTTTTATTCCAGTCCTTCTTTACATATTTTGTGCTGTTTATTTTTTTATTTCTTTCTTTATTTAGTTAGTACACATTGTATTTCAGCAGCTTCTTTAGGGTATTATGCATACATTTTCTCAGACATTATTTTTACTATTTTGTTTCTTAAATGGCTAACTGTTTTATTGGATAATTAAGTATGTAATGGGAGTCACCAAATATAAAATAAACTAAGATTTGGGAAGTAATTTGTATCTGAAGGTCCTAAAACAGGAAGAAAAAAAGCGGTGATCCTGTTAAGCATTTAATGTGTTTTGTTCGTGGATTTTCTATCTTATATTAAAGTTGTTGGCTCATGCGTTGAGTGTCTCTCTATGATTTATTCCTGATACCACTGCAGTGCCTTGTTTTTGGTGGCCACTGCAAAATATCTCTTCAAATCAGGTAATCCTAAACCTCTCTTTTCTATAGAGAGGATCAACTTAACCCACTTGACTCTTGCTCTCGTCCCCTCCCAAATAAAATCCTTCAGCTTTTTTATTAGTTACCATCCACAACTTCTTATCTGGTTGATAAAAAATGTCTCACCTGCATATAACACTACAGGTACTAAAAAATATTCTTACGGCATGTATCTTGCCATCCATACCCAAAGGCAAGAGCTTCCAGTTTCGTAGTTTTTATATGATCTTTTGTTTAGTCTCTTCCCACATATCCTTACCTGCCATAACAAAATCTTTTTAATGCATAATCCTAAATATTTAATTTTATTATGTCCTTATAAATATAGGTATTGCTGAATCAATTCATGTCTAGGTACACAATTTATAGCTATAGCCTTTGTTTTATATTCATTAATTTTATAGCCCAAAAAAAAAAAAAAAACTTTTTCAAAATGTTCCACAACACTGAGATGCCCTTTTCTGGTTCCATCAGGTACAAAATTATATCATCTGCAAATAAAGTGAACATTTTTTGAACACTATACCAATTATATCCTTGAATTTCTGAGTCCCTTATTTTCTGAGGAAAGAGGACACCCCCTGCTTGTTTCTCTGTTCAGGCACAACTTACAGAGAGGAACCCTCCCATTTTGATTTTTGCCTCTGATCTCTCATATATCCTTGTAATTAACCTTATTATTGTATCAGGAAATGTAAATGCTTCAACTGTCCTACTCATAAAATCCCAGCTTGCTCTGTTGAATACTTTCTCTGCATCAAGACCCACCAATAACACTGATTGTTTGTCTTTTCAGCTTTTCCTGGTTAGGGGTCGCCACAGCAGAACTCCGGTCCGCTAATAATTGGCAGTAGATTTTTATGGTGCCGAGTTGCCAGCCCGACACCCAACCTTCAGCGAAGGCACGCCCATTCACGCATGTCTTTCGGAGGCCACTCGACCACGGGGAAGACATGCATACTCCACACAGAAGGCACTCCAGCCGAGAATCGAACAGGAGAACCTCTTGCTGTGAGGCAACAACGCTACCATTGTACCACCGCGGCTACACCCACCAATAACACTGGTACTATCTTATATTCTGCTTCCCTCTGGTCATCATTGTTCTATTAATGTTGTCAAATCCTTGCCCCCCCCCCCCCCCAACAAAACAACACTGGTCCATGTCTATCAATTTTGGCATTACCTTTGCCATTCTTTTAGCCATTACAGAGAAACACTTTATAATTATGGTTTAAAATTGAAATGGGCCTATATGAATCTGGATCAGATGGGTCCCTACCATTTTTAGGTATTACAGCCAGCACAGCTTTTTTTCCAGGGAGTTGCTGCCTTCCCTCCATTTAAAATACTGTTAAACAAAACCTTCCAGATCTTAATCACTTTCTTTCCTTCTAGTTTCCAAACTTCCATCAGAATACTATCTATTCTTAGAGACTTTCATGCAGACTGGTTATATATCCGATCAGGTTTATTTATCTTCAGACTATAAAATGTTTATGTCCCCAGGAAAGGGAAAGAATGCAGCTTTTTATGACAACTCCAGAATTAGAAAGTTGTGAATTTTAGTGCTTGAATAGCTTTAAAACAGCTACACATACCTTGCTGTATTTGTTTTCTTTAACAAACTGTTTTCAGTTCTGATGGCTATTGTGATGCAATAGCAAGGCATATGACTTCCTAATCAAAGTATCATAGGATTTAATTCAGCTTCAATATGGTGTGCACTGAGAAAGCAGACTAGGACAGAAATGCCATAGGGTGGGAGAAAAGTACAGTTGTGTAAGAACTTACCATAACAGTGGCTGTCCTACTTTTCATTGTTGCAGTATTCCTTACAAAGTGATATCCTTCTGAGGTTAGCCATACATCCAGCCATCAATCCAGCCATCATACTAAAGCCTCAAGCCCTTCTAAGCACCATACATCAGATGTTATGTTTGACATTTGTGGTGTAAGATACATAAGTGACATACAAGTGCCAAATCCTCAGATGTGAACTGCCCAAAGGAGAACCAGCCAATCAAAGAGGAAAAAATAACAGAAAATGGACATCCGGAAAGGAGAGGAAGAAAGGTTCCTTGGCCAGAGAAAAAAATAGATAATAGGAAGGAGAGAGGGTCAGAATACTGCAACAGTGAAAAGTAGGACAGCTACTGTTATGGTAATATCCTTAGTCTTTTCTAAATAACATCTAAGCCGGCTATGCAAATCCAAATAATGCAGAACCCTCTCACTGCTATTTTGAGGCGAGGGGAAAGGAAAGAAGATGAATGGTTTAATATACAGACAAGTCACTGACCACTTTAGGCAAATGAAATACCCTATCTATGTGAAAAACTAGAAAAGGGACCACCATAAGAACCTGAAGAAAAGAGCCACTAACAAAACAGTCTTCCAAGTATACAACAGCAAGGTAGAAGATGCTGCTGATTAAAAAGGAGTCTGAATTAACTTCTCAAGCACAACATTAAGGTCCCAAGAATTTGGAGATGGCTTTCTTGGAAGCCTAACATCACAGATGTGCTTCAAAATCTGATTAATCTCAAATCTAGAAGAAAGGGGTGGATCCAAAGGCAGACAAGTAAAAATGGCTGACAAATGAGCCTTAACAGATTAGTATGCCAAACTAGATGTGAGCAACTCACACAAAAAAGAAAAACAGTAGGAATACCAAACAACAGAGGATCCAGTTCATGTTTTTGATACAAAACAGATAATCTCTTCCATTTAGCAACAAAATAGTTTCTAGTAGTTATTTTGGCCTCCTACAAATCCCAAAGAACTCCCTCAGAAAACTCGTGTCAAAAAGGAATCAAAACCCTATCACCCAGAGGGTCCAATGCAACTGTGTGAGGAGCTCCGTCTGGTGAGGTGACTTGTGGTGATTGCCCCCGGCCAGGTGAAACTGAAAGGGAAACCAATGCTGTCTGGGCCAAAAGGAAGTCACCAACAAGATTATGGGTGCGCCCCATGATCTTGTGTAGGACCACTGGCAACAGATGAATAGGGGGATAAGCATACAGGAACATTGATTTCCCAGAAAAAGACATGGCATCCACTCTCCAAACCAAAGGATCAGAAGGTGGGAAGCTGTCTGCTCAGAAGGGATGCAAAAAGATCGACTTGTAGAATATGCCACCAATGGACAATGTCCAGGAAAACCTCTGTGAAACATCCACTCATGAGGATCTGTCCTAGACCAGCTCAGATTGTTTGCCACCAGTCTGTACTCTGAAGGAATGTAAACTGCCTGAAGATTCAAATGATGGCAGACAGGAATATCACAGGCAATGAGGGCCAGCCTGCAAAGAGGGTAAGACTTCATATTACCCTGTTTGTTCATATACCAAATGACAGTAGTGTTTTCTGCAAAATACTGTGGGGGCCTGGAACTCGGAGAGAATGCAAAGCCTGAACAGCTAAAATCAGAGCTCTCATCTCCTTGATTTTGATATGTCTTTTACCTGCTGGGGAGACCAGACCTCCTGGGCACTTACATTGTTGGAGGAAGCATCCAAACCCAGGTCTGAAGCATATGCAAACAGCTCCTGAGTGGGGGGAAGGAACCTGAAAAGGTAGACCTAGATTCAGAGAAATCTAGTGAATCCACCATAGGAACTTCCATCTCAAACAAGGTAAGAGAGGAATGGGAAAGATCAGAAAATGACAATGCTGCAGCCCAAATCATCTTGATATACTACTGAAACTTATGAATGTGCAGCCTGGCTAAAAGAACCATTGGAAAGGTGGAGACCATAAACCCCAGGGCTTGAAGAAACTCCTGTGCAGATACCACATGTTAGAAAGAAGGAGACTGGAAGAATGCTGTCAGAGAAAGGACCTTGGGAGGAGGAAGAAAAGCCACCGCTGACATGGACTGAATTTTGCATCATAAGAAAATCTGGTCCTGTGAAGGGGTCAGAATAGACTTCTTGAGACTGCGAGTGAAACCCAGACAGTGAAGGAGCATTATCCTGCAGAAGAAGGAAGTGAGAGGGTGCCTAAATAAGCAGGTCATCCCAACAGGGAAATATCTGAACAACATGTTGGAGTCTACAAAAATCTATGACTAGAGTGAGATACTTTGTGAAAACCCTTGGTGATGTAGAAAGACCCAAAGGCAAACCAGAGAACTGATAATATTTGGAAGAAACAGAGAACTGTAAATACTTCCTGAAGAGAAGGTGAACAGGGATGTGGAGATAGGCATCTATCAGACCCAACGATACCAGGAAGGGCTGGAAAAGTAGCAGAAGAAAAGTACAGTTTTGTACCTACCATAAATGTAGATGTTCGAGTGTATACACTGCTGCAGTCATTACACTTGGGTTATCCTGCCGTCAGGTGGTTCCCCAGTCGGCCTGAGTTCCAAAGTCTTGGTCCGGCGTCGGTTGCTGTCACCTCCTCCCTGACGTCAGTGCGACAGGGGTATATAAGATGCAGCAGACACCATTTTCTTCAGTTTTTCTTGCCCCAGATGTCAGGTGCCCCTAAATAGGTAGGCAATTCCAATTGCTAATAAAACATACATAAGAAAAGCAAAAAACAACTTACAGCTACCAGCAAATACTCCCCATAGGTAGTAAGGGTTGAAGATACATACTTGCCAGTAAGAGGGGAAGGAGGGAGGGTAACCTGGACTGCAGCAGTGTATACACTCGAACATCTACATTTATGGTAGGTACAAAACTGTACTATGTTCATCGTGTTACACTGCTGCAGTCATTACACTTGAGAGAATCCCAAAGCAGAGGTAGGGTGGCTGGTTCCATAAGGCATTAGGGGTGGCTATAAGGCCCTGCAGCACTGCAGTGGTGAAGCCAGCTCTGGATTTAGAATACAGAGGCAGACGGTAATGCTTGGTGAAGGTAAGTTGCTGCTTAAAAAATATCCTTGGTAGGTACTCCCCTGAGGTAGGCAGTTGAAGTGGCTGCTGCCCTGGTGGAGTGAGATCTAATGCTGCTAGGTACAGGTTTTCCATGGTATGTGTAGCAGAAACATATACAATGTCCTATCCATTTTGAAATAGTCTGTTTTGAAATGGCTTTTCCCTGTGCTCCTGCAGCATATGCTACCAATAATTGGTCAGATTTTCTGAAAGCTTTGGTTTTGTCCAAGTAGAAGCGTAACTGCCTGTGAATGTCCAAAGAGTGCAGTAGCTCTCCCCTTTATTCTGTGGTTTTGGATAAAAAGTTGGTAGGTTAATAGTGTGGTTTAGAGCCACACTGGATACCACCTTTGGCATAAACGTAGGGTTAGTTCTTAAAGACACCCTGTCCTGGTGGAAAATGAGGAAAGGTTCCACTGCCATTAGTGCCTGTAATTCTGAAACTCTTCGTGCTGATGTTATTGCCAGGAGCAGAGCAGTTTTCCAAGAGATATATTTTAATTCTGCTGTGTTAGCTGGCTCAAAAGGAGGTAAAGTTAGTTTTTCCAAAACAAAGTTGAGGTCCCAAGTTGGAGTAGGTGCTCTACGGGGCAGTCTTATGTTTTTAGCCCCTCTGAGGTACTGTTTTAACGGAGGATTAGAGAAAGTTGGTGGATCCGTGTTGCAATGAGCAGAGATAGCAGAGGCATGGATCTTGATGGATGAGAAGGAGAGGTCTTTGTCCAGCATCTCAGTTAAGTATTGTAGAATCTGAGGAATGTTTGGGACATGAGGGTCAAGGCTGAGAGTTTGGTTCCAGGCATATAATCTCTTCCATTTATCCGAATAGGCTTTTCTGGTACTAGGCCTCCTGGCCCCCAGAATGACATCCATAACAGCTTTGGAGAGAGGCATTCCTTGCTTGACTAAGGAATCTTCCATGCAGCTAGGTTTGAGGTCTTTAGTTGGCTGTGTAGTATTTGATTGTTGTGCTGAGTCAGCAGATGTGGGATTTGAGGCAAAATCCAGGGTGGTTCTTGTGCTAAGCTCCTTAAGATTGGGTACCAGTGCTGGCGTGGCCAGTCTGGTGCAATCAGGATCATCTTTGGCAGCTCTTCTTGCCTGACTTTTATGAGTACCTTTGGCAGGAGAGGTAGTGGTGGGAAAGCGTATACTTGTAGGTTCTTCCCAGATGAATGAGAGGGCATCCACTTTCCATGCTTGTGGATGGTAACTCCTTGTGCAGAATTTTTATAGCTGGCAGTTTATTGGGGATGCAAACAGATCTATGTCCGAGCTCCACCATTTCTGTGTTATCATTCTGAATATTTGTGGATTCAATTCCCATTCGTGGGGATCCATGATGTTTCTGCTTAAGTCGTCTGCCAGTGTGTTTTTCTCTCCTGGCAGGAATTGTGCTTGCAGATGAACTTGAAGGTTTATAGCTGTGTTCCACAAGGTCATGGCTTGTCTGCATAGGGGTAGGAGTGAGTGCCCCCTTGCTTGTTTATGTACCACATAACTGTGGTGTTGTCTGTCTTTAGCAGTAGTTGTCCTGGATGCAGCAGGTCCTTGAAAGCTATAAGGGCATTTTGTACAGCTAGCATCTCTTTTTGATTGATGTGAAGATGCCTTTGTTCTGCGGGCCACGTGCCCTGAATACATTTGCCTACCATGTGTGCTCCCCAGGCGTAATCTGATGCATCTGTTGTCAGTGTTTGCCTGGCTGTGGGTTGCGTAAAAGGCTGTCCCTTGTTGAGGTGACAAGCTTCAGCCCACCATTGAAACTCCTGTTGAAGGCAAGGGATTAGTGGTATAACTGTTTCCAAACTTTGACAGTGTTGAAACCATACATTCTTCAGGTACCATTGTAGTTTCCTCATATGCAGTTTGGTATATGGAATTAGTAGTATGCAGGATGCCATGTAACCCAAGGCCTGCAGAATTTTTCTTGCAGGGAGCTGGGTCTTTGTTGCCATCAATTGAAAGTATTGAGTCAGTTATCCTTGCTTGCCTGGCGTGAGATAAGCCATCTGGGTCGTTGTGTTCAAGCTGGCACCCAGGAATATAATCTCTTGTGAGGGCACTAGTTTTGATTTCTTTTCGTTTACTGTGTACACCAGGCAACTTAATAACTTTTTTTACAAACGCCAGATGTCTTAGAAGAATGTCCTTGCTCTGTGCTTGAATCAGGCAGTCGTCCAAGTACGGATAAATCTGAATTCCTTTCTGTCTGCAAAATGCAATTACTGGTGCCAGGCACTTTGTGAAGACCCAGGGCGCAGTAGATAAGCCAAAGGGCAGTACAGAGAATTGGTAGTGCATTGAACCAGCTATGAATCTGAGATATCTTCTGCAGTTTTGTCTGATAGGGACATGCAGGTATGCCTCCTTGAGGTCCAAAGTCACGAACCAAGCTTTCTTGCCCAGCATGGGAAGAAGCTGCTGTAATGTCAACATTTTGAATTTCGGAACATCCAGGTAAGTGTTTAGAGATGAAAGATTCAGAATGGGCTTCCAGGCTTTGTCCTTTCTGGGTACCAGAAAGAGTCTCGAGTAAAATCCTTGTCCTTGCTCCTGTGATGGTACCTTTTGAATACCTCTCATATCCATGAGTGCTGTAGTTTGTTTTTGAGCCACTGCCCATTGATTTGGTGGCAGATTTGGCATTCCTTTTAACCTTGGCAGAGTGTGAAAGTGGAACCTGTAACCTTGAAATACAATGTTGAGCACCCATTTGTCCTTGGTGATCATTTGCCAGTTGTGGTAGAAGAGTGCCAGTTTTCCTCCCAAGGGGGCTGCCAATAGGGATTTGTTTGGCAGCTGTAGTGGGAAGTCATTGGAGCTGTTTTTTATATGGTTGGGACCTGTCTTCCCCTTCTTTCTGGCCTGATGCAACCCATTGTCGAGGCCTATAAGGACCTTGTGTGTGACCTCTACCACTTGGACGTCTGTATCTTCCCCTTTGAGGTCTGTCTGTAATTGGAAAGGACCAATTCTTAGTTGGCCAGTTTCTGCTAAATCTAGGAGGCTGAACCTGTAAGAAATCCTTCACCATTTGCATAGATTTTGCCCTTATCCTCCATTTTCTTTAATACCTCTCCTGCCTTAACTCCAAATAACACATCCTGCTGCAAAGGTGCATCCAATAATTTTGCTTTAACATGATCTGGTAACGTATGTTCTTTTAACCAAGCATGTCTTCTAATGACAGAGCCTGTAACTGCTGCTCTACAGGAGGCCTCTAGAGAATCAAAACAACATTGCTAAGTATGCTTTCCCACTTGTTCAGCTGCATGCAATAAATCCTGCATTTCTTTAAAATTAGGAGGATCTGATTCTGGAAGTATTTTCTGTTTTAACTGAGACAGTACAAATTGCTGATATTTTAGCATGTGATTGCTAAAGTTGCAGACCTATATACTTTCTTTCCCCATCTGTCTAATGCTCTGGAATCTCTGTCAGAGGGAACTGGATTCTTGGCTGATGAGGCCTTAACTCCTTTGGGTCCCTGAGAAATAGTTTCAGGGTCAGCTACAGGGCTTTTATACAGAAATTTATGTGAATCAGGGACTCTGTAGTATCTGTCAGGTTTAACAGGGGCTGGAGGTAAGGAATCAAGATTTAAGCTGGATTCAGTATACACATCATCCACAATATCTAACACTGGCGGAATAGCAAGGGGTCTGTGTTGAGGTAGTAAAAGGAAGTCTCTGAGCCTTTTCTTGGATTTGAGTAATCCTGGCCTTCCCAGTGGAAATGCTCCCTCATGGTATATAGGGTTTCCCCAAAGGAGTAGTCCTCAGGCGGTGAGGCTGATGGAATTAATTCCTCAGCATCAGAATCCTCATAAGGGGGTAAAGAGTATCCTAGGTCTGAGGATGAATCAGAAGAGATGGACACCTGGTTGGATGAGTCATAGTCTGCATCCTGTCTAGGCCTTTTATCAGGAGGGGGGATGGGACACCCTGATCAGAGTGATTAGGTCTTCGGCCATTTTGAGCATTTGTTTCTTAGGCATGGAGGCCTGTCCTGGAGAATGCTGTATTTGTTTCTTTGATTTTAAAGGAGGCTTAGACTTAGCTGAGGGTTTAATGCTTAACTGAGTAGGTCTGAAGACACCCTCTGAAGCTGCGGGTTGTTCAGCTACTCCGGATCCCTCAAAGGAAAGTCTTGGTAGGCTGAATAACTTGTGCATCCAAAGGCCCTGCCATCTCCACGTGGGAGTCAGAGGCGGCCTGTGGTTCTGCAGAAGCGGTCGTCAGGGGCAGCGAAGGCACTTCACTGAAAACCAGAGAACTGGCGACTGGCCTAAAAGAGGCTTCGATGTCAGTTTTAGGCCTCGGATGCCTATCCTTGTCTTTGCGCCTTTTGTATATTCCGGTCGTCGGAAGTTCCGAAGGCATGGTATAATTGAATTTTCTACCAAAATAATGTCGGGAAAAATCAAACCGATGTTTAATAGTGCGCTTGTTAAACCTAGCAAAAAAACGACAACCAGTGACATCGTGGTCTGGGCCTAGGCATGGGATACAATAGGAATGGAAATCCTTATGAGGTATTTGCTTCCCACAAGAAATACAGTTATTAACTTTTACTGACATCGGTCTGAGGCAAGAAAAAGTTTCCCCAACGGGATACTTAGCTTTGTAGAAGACTTCGGTTCTGGATTCGGAATGAAAATCTCAGGAGACGGCCGACCGGCACTTGCGAACTGCTTTTGCTTCAGGCACCACGTGGCAAGAAAGACTGAACAAAATGGCGTTGGCTGCATCTTATATACCCCATGTCGCACTGACATCAGGGAGGAGGCGACAGCAACCGACGCCGCACCAAGACTTTGGAACTCAGGCCGAATGGGAAACCGCCTGACTGCAGGATAACCCAAGTGTAATGACTGCAGCAGTCTAATACGATGAACATCAGTGACTGTAGTAAACATTTTGAAAAAGGGAGTTTTAGAAAAGTGTTGAGAAAAGACATCTCTAGCATGGTTCTCAAAGAGCCCTCTTGTCTGGGAACCAAAAACATTTTTGAGTAGAATCCTTTGCCCCTCCGAGACAGAAGAACTGAATGAATAGACCCTTGAGTTAAAAGATCTTGAAAAACAAAGGAAAAATGAGGGAGTTCATGAAAAAGAAGGAAGGGATTTCCAAGTCATGAAATAACCATTTTAGATGACTGAAAGAACCCAAGAATCCATGGTGATGTATTGCCAAACTGGAAAAGTCAGAATTACACTGTTAGAAAGGGCACTACAGCTAACGGGCAGAAAAAGGGTGAATGTCAGATACAGGCAGACTGTTAAGGAAGGGAAAACTTCTGCCCCTAGAATCCTGAGCAGGCTTCTCAAGTTTAGGATGCCTAGGCACAAAGGGAGTCTGAGAATGGCAGTTCCTTACAGGACAGAAATATTTGCTTAAGGTCCTACATAACCTTCCCTTTATCTTTTATGGTTTTAAAAACAGGTCTGCAGCAGCAGAGCCAAACTGATTCTGGATGTCCAAGGGAGAGTCTAGCAACATGGCCTTGCAACCTAAGCCAGGAATATCTTCTGATAACTGACTCTGATGTAGCCATCCCAGAACAGGCATCAACACTGCATTTAATGGAATAGAGAGCAACCAGTGAAGCAGAACCCAATAAGGAAGTGGCAGATGACTTAGCTTTAAATTGAGCCATCTCAGCCAAAATACCCAGAAGCTTGGACAGTACAGTCAAAATACACCTGGTCATATGGGTCTAGTACTTTACAGCCCTGAAAACTAAGGTGGCATAGGAATAAACCTCCTTACTATCTGTCCATGACCCTATTATCCTTATCAGAAGGTAAAAGCTTGGAAAAGGAATCAACTTAAAAGGCTTACCAGCATAAAGAGAAACCACTGCAAGTTCAGAAGGAAAGTTCTTGTACAGGAATTTTTGAGTCTCAGGGACTTTGTAAAACCTGCGAGATTTTTAGGAGCAGGGGGCTGAGACTCTGCAGTCTGATGCTAGAGTAAAAGTATCAAGGAAGGGTTGCAACACAGGAGGTACTGCAGTAGGCCTGGGAGAATCCACCTGCATAAGGTCATAATACCTTTCCTGGTCCTCAGACATTTGGTAACTTTCCCTCTGAAAATGCACCATCATTTTAACAATGGCATCCCCAAGGGACAACTCCTCAACAGGGTAAACAGGGAAAAGAGTATCATTCTCATTTGACAGCAAAGCAAGAAGGGAATGGATCTGGGAAGAATAGGCTAGGGACTCTGCCCCAGAATCCAACTCTTCCTCCTCATCAGACTAATCAGAAGCCCTAAGTCTCTTGGAATGAATGGAAGAGAAGGGAAAAGGTGAAGGCACGGACAAACCCTGAGGTGGTTTTAAGGTCATGAAAAAACACCCTGAATGAAATCCTGCCACTCATTAAGGGGGTGGTTCTTTGCAACTGGGACTACATGCTTGGTCTTTTGCTTTTTCTTAACAGGAACCTCAACCTTAAGAAGCTTAGGAGGTTCTGTACCGAGCCTAACTTCAACAAGGGAACCAGGGACTTTCTCCCTTATCAGAATATGTGGAATCCCCCTAGGCCCTTAAGATATAATAAGCTCCAGCTTCCCCCCTTCTCAACTGCAGCAGATGTTGGCTCAGACTCAGCAGATATACAGATACCAAGCCCCACGTCGGCCTCCAACTGGGTCGTAAAAGAGGAAGCAGGTGTCGGAACCAGAAGGTCACCGGGTTCAACATCAGACCCTACTGAGATGTCCAGTGGAAGTCCCTAATGCATTTTTGGGACTTCTTTTTGTTAAGTGGTTGAACATCAGGATAGGCAGAATCAAAAGCCATGGTTCCCTGTGCTAACAACTACAGATGTCATTTTTCAGAATATACATACAGACAACAGACTGCAGCACAGGGTCTTGGGGGAAAAAGGCCTAGCAAATATCACACTGTGTGTGATCATGGTCTGTGCCTAAACAGAAAAGGCACTCTTCATGTCTGGCCTTATGGGGAATATGCCTCCCACACTCACATTTCCCCTTTCTGGATGACATGTAAAACAAGCAACCAAACAACAGGAATATAAAGAAGAGTCCCCAGTGGGGTACTTATCTGCCCGCAGCTCTGTAGCTGAGACAACGACAATGTGACTAACTTACAGATGAAATTCAAAAAACAGCATTCGGACTTGCAGCAAAGAAGTTCTGAGCATTTGGCACTTGTACATCACTTAAGTACCTTATGCCTCAGAAGTAAGACATATGGCTGCTGTATGGCACTTGGAAGGGCCTACAGGTATGCTGGCCTGGCTTATGGCTACACTCAGCAGGCTATCCCTTTTGTAAGGAATAGTGTAAACTTGATAAGGTAGGATATTTACTATGCCATACATTTTTTGTGTGTGAAATTATGAGACTCAACCTCTAGAGATGGAAATATACTCAGAGGAAACAAGGTTGCATTTAGGATGTAGTTGTCCTTTAAATTCATGATGGAAAAAGTACCAGATTTGCTGAACACAATCAGATGCAAACTGAAACAGGCACATGTAGATGTGCACGAAATTGCTGACTGAACTACATCCACCTGATGATTATGTAAACTTACCCAAGGGTCGCTGGAGTTGAGAGCATTCTTAAATCTTTTTATGCAGCCATTTTGCAATGATTGAACACCCACAATTTCAGCACTTCCTGACAGAAGAAAAAGAGTGATGGCTGTCAGCATGCTCACTTCATCCATGTCAGATTTTGTTTCATCTGAAAGGCATAACAAAAAGTACACTCAGTATGTTTTTAACAATCAACTTTCACTTTTCATGTGCTTTATTCACATATTTTATAAATATGGTACTGTCAATTACAAATGGTGAAATGTGTAATAACAGCATTGTATTGAAAACGTAATTAAAACCAAAACTAATGCAAAAAAACAAATGTCCATGAGTGCTTTCCACTTCGGATGACACAGCTACTCCTTTCAGGTTGCCTGTCTTTGGTTAGTGTATTTCTGATATTGAACTCCTACACCTAGGACACGTCCTACCTTTTTGGTCTATACTAGATGACTCTGAGTCAGGAAAAATCGATATTCCTTGCTCCAAAATGACTGATTTTAACCTCCACTTGAACATGGGGATAAACATCTTCCAGCAAAAATAACCAAGGCAAATATACAACATTACAGATTTGCAATACGTCTAACAGGGTCTTCTGACATGAACAACAGCAGATCAGAATGCTGTACTTGGGTGCAAAGTTGGAAACAGAGTAAAGTAAAATGTACTCAGTGCAAAAGGATCCTCTTCAAGACTGGAGAATATGAACTATCTGCTCCATCTTCCTCTGAGGTGCCCTCTGCAATTAGGCAATAGGCACTGCACAGAATCAGAACAAAAATGTTCTAGCACTACAAAAACAGGACAGAGAAAAGCCAAATAGGCCAAACTAACAGAGTAGTAATGCACAAATGTATCTAAAGATGCTCTACTTCTGGAACAGAAATCCCAACTATAGTGTCTAATGTAATTATGCCCAGAGGATAAAGTGATCATGCTCCAAATACCAGCCACATGAATAATCTTGAAACTATCATCCCTCACTTACTGAATGACCTTTGAAATCACTAACAGAAAGTTAGCTGAATGGCAAAAGAAATGGCAATTTATTTTGGGAAAGTAACTTGACAATTGCCACAACCTCCTCACCATGCATAAAGGGTGTGAAAAAGTACTTCACCTGCCTGAACTTAAAGATCTGAGAGAAAAGTAACTAGTGATAGCTTTCATCCAAGGTCAGGGGATACATCTCACATGGATTCTACCACTGGGAAAATACAGCCAGAAGTATATACTGCTTGAATGAAAGCATGGATGCTATGCTTAGAGCAAAATGATGTTTAGTTCTAAGAGATACAATGCTTTTTTGGTTGTCATTAATCTTATGCTCACAAATCAGGAGACCACTGACAAGCATACCTCTCAACCTCTTAGAGCAAGAAATCGGGACAAATGCCCCAAAATAGGGAGAATTGTTAAATGTTGCTTTACAAACTCGGAAAGTTGATAGAATAACAGGTTTTGCATTAGCATGAACGTTGTGTAGGTTATAAAGTCTGAAACTCAAACATTTGTCATTATTTTCTAACTTTAGTCTTTTGCCACTAATTAGCCAGAAAACCACAATTTATGAAAAATGGACCAAAAATATGAGGCAAAAATCTGGACATTCTGCAAAAATTTGTACAGTTGAGAGGTATGTGTGACAAGGGTAATCATGCTTCCAGAGTGTAGCAGAGTCTAAACTTCCTTTCCATCTAGAAACCCATTACATTTCACCAGCTTAGCTGTAACACCATGCCATAGCACTGACTCAATTATTCTAGCTGTAGTCTTGTCACATTCCACTGGGACAACTTCATAAGTAACATGCATTTCAGTTTTGCACATTTCTACTACTAGCATTTTCTTCAGTATTAGTAGAAAGAACTCAAACGATGTAACCCATTCCCCCACTTTCAGACAACTAACACATTACCTGCTGCTTTTTTGTTTCACAGAATATAGAAGCATAGCAACAACACTAGGCAAGCAATCACAGGGACAATACGACACCTAGTTATGTACCCCTTTAAGAGACACACTTAAATGTTCTTGCCTTTATGAGCACTTAATAGTGGTAACCTCCCAAATCAAGCAACCCTAGTTAACCCTAGTGTAAATTTATGTTTGCACATTCAATCATCAAAACAAGCCTTAAAAGCAGAAAAGTAATATTATGTTTCACCTGTACTGGTAACTTATACCATAGATGTGGGATACTTTGAGTTAGGAACCTATCCTTATAGTAAGTCTTGTTATTTGATAGTGTAGATTTAGGTCTCTAGTATAGGTGTTTCTGGAACCAAATGTTTTGCAATGAAATGGTAGGTCAAATAGGAATGGGTCTTCCATAACTCAAAAAGTGAGAAACAAGTAATTTCAGAGCAACTGGTAGGCTACTCAGTATAAAGATAATTGTGCTATTAGGTCAGCTGAATGATTTAAGGCCTTTAATTTTTTATGGTAAAAAAATCATTGGGACCTTTCCAAATAAATTATATGCTTTGATTTGTACCTACAAAAGTGGGAACGGTATTGGTTGATGAGTCTTAAAAGAGAAAAGTGCAGTGATACAGTGATTTATTTGGATCTTGAACACATTCCATTGAAAATTAACTAGGCTAGACAGAAGGAATTACTGACTATGTTAAAATATAATCAAATGAAACAGAGTTATCCACACAAGTACCCAAGTCTCTTGCAACAGTAATCTGTTTAAGGAGTGCCACTGACAATGGCTTCACTAAATCTGATGAGTAATTTTATCTTCTGCATGCCCCTTACTGCAGTTTTAGACAGACGCAGACAGTTTTAAGCACTGTGACATTAACTAATATACAGTCTATTAAAGCTACTATTTTAGAAATGCTTTAGGGATAACTTTGCCTAGTAATATAACAAAATGGGTTTTTGCAAAGTGTAAGAGTGCTTTTAAATTTCTAACATTTTTAATTTACAGTTATTGTCAGGTCATAGCCATAGTTTTGAAATATGTTTTAATTCATGGATGCAGTCTTAACTAGTTTGTCAGAATTAGAAGTCAGTTATAAAATGCCATTGCTTGTTATTTCACAGGTTATTCCAGCTATAGTCAAAAGATTTTTTCAAGTTTGTCACAGTTCATGGGACCAGTTTCTTCCATGTCCATATTAATTTTCAGGGCCTCTCCTGTTAGTAGAAATGGAAGGATTTTCACCCAATCCCAATCTGCTCAGTCTCAGTTCTTTACAGTAGTATACCAGTAAAATGCCATCAGGTTGGACTCAAGGTTATCTTCCTTGTCTACTTTTTGCGTGACAGGCATAGTCTTGGAGATCAGCAGCTACAATTTTCAACACACACAACTGCTGCTGCTGCAGTTGTTCTATTTTCTGATTAGTCTCTACTTTTCACTCATAAGCATTTTCAATATGTCATCCGTGATTGGGGTCGCCAGCAGACAGGAGAAGAAAATGAAAAAATCTACCTGCAGAAGCACCTCAGGAAAACAAAAGCAACAGTTCTATAAGGAATAAGTAGCCCAAAATGTGGTCAAAGAGATACAGCAAGAACAGTATATGCCGAATCCTTGGCCAACTGCCTGTGCAGATACCGCCAGTTTAAGTTCAAGGAATCACTACAGAAACTACTTTGTATAAATTACAGAACAAATCAAAATAATAGCCCACTTGGCTAGTAGTTAAAAATATAAATAAAACAGTTACTGTAGTTACTTTTCACCAGCTACTTACAGTCCTATAAACTTCCTCCAGAAAACAGTCTCTTTTTAGAAGTTCTACAGAGTAGGCCATACCCAGGCCCTAATTCCAGCTCCGCATTCTGGGTGATGACCTGAGGAATACTCCAAAAGTAAGCTCTGATGAGGCTGCTATACTTCATACCTCTAAAGGTCTTTTAGATAAACTCCTATTCACTCTTCTGAACCTCCAAATGATGAATGAACTTCCTGTCTTGAGGTTGCAGACTATCTCTTTTTGCACAGCATTAATTGGCAATATGTGGGTGGCTGCGGTGGTGCAGCAGTTGGCGTTGCCACCTCACAGCAAGAGGTTCTCTAGTTCAATTCTTGGCTGGGGTGCCTTCTGTGTGGAGTCTGCATGTCCTCCATGTGGTCACGTTGGTTTCCTCCCACATCCCAAAGAATTGGCCCTAGGTGTGTGTATGTATGTGTGTGTGTGTGTGTGTGTGTGTGTGTGTGTGTGTGTGTGTGTGTGTGTGTGCCTTCTGTGGCAGGCTGGGCTCTGGGCTGGCAACTCGACACCATAAAATTCCACTGCCAGTCATTCTGCGGACCGTTGTTCTGCTGTGGCAACCCCTAACGGGAAAAGCCGAAATTATATGAAGAACATTAACTGGCAATCTGTGCCCTGTTTTTACTAATACATAGATTTCCTGACCAACACTGTGAGAACCTTCCTTTCACAAGCACATTTAAAGGAACAGACATCTTCTTGAAACTCAACACGTCACTATATACAGTTATTTACATATGTTTATACACACACTGTTATGCTTCTTTAGTGAGTAGGATGCTTGCTTCTTAACCATCTGAATATGCTAATGAATAAATAAATAAAATCCTCTCATGCTTCAACAAACTAGCAATGTAAACCATGTGCACACTTTTCGCTACTTAACATCTACCAAAGAATGTTCTTTCTTAAACACTCCTACCCAGTTTATTAATACATGCTAAACTTAATCCTAATGTTGCCCGTCTCTAGCCCTGCACCCTTCCACACAGAAAAAAAAATCTTTTTTTACCTACTGCTGTCAATTAAGCCAAATATAAAATCACATACCTTAACATTTTTCACCATTAGTAGGCCCAACTGATTTAACTAGATGGAGACAGGGATCCACGGCTTGTTATCCAATGGTAAACAATAACCTTACTTCTCAGGTAATAAATAGCAACAATACATATATAATAAAGACTAGACACAAAAGCTTAAAAGTGAATTAATTTTACTTAAACAATAAGGTAAAAGTGCAGCTACAGATTAAATATACAAATGAAAGAGAAAATGGAAGAATAAAATAACATTTACTTAAACACCCACAAATATTTAAAGGAAAACCTCTATCTAAGCTAGCTACATAAATCTATCTCATACTTATAGAGTACTGAACCATTTACTGTTATACATTCTAGAATACAACAGGCAGACATCGCAGATACTAAACTTATAGAGAAGCAATAACCTCAATATCTTTCAAGTAATGTCAAGGACAGAACAGAGATGAGTCACCAATATTTATAGACATTCAGATCCACAGTTGTGTTCCTCACAAACCATTAGATCACTTCCATTTCTAGCTGATGGCTATCTCACAATAAAAACAACTCAACCAGTTCTTCTACATGCAAAGGACAAATACTAACATCAGCAAAGAGACTATACAGGCTACAAATCCACAGGATGTCAACATAAATCCCTTAAATGCTGCATTTTAATGTCTGCTTTCTTTCTACAGTTTTATTCAGCTAATTCTTTAAAGTGAGCTGTGATTGCCATAGACTTGATAATGCAAGTATTTTGGCATTTGTAGAGCATGACTATTCAAAATTGGCAAAACAGTATAGAATGTGCTTTATGGATTCGATATGGGAGTGCAAAAAGGCAAAACTGACATTTCAATTATTTTTCTGATGAGACTGAAAACATAAAAGAATGGCAGAATAAACACTTCTGATAATCCAGAGAAGGACATTCCAAAAATGAAGTAATGTACTAATTGCCTGAAATAACCGTGTGTGTAAAACAGTAAGCTAAAGAGATCACTGAACAAAAAGATGTGACTACATCATCAGAGAGCTGGGAAGAATAGGAAGAAAAAGTGTATTCTGCTGAGAAGATAATCGTGTAGATATCCCTGGTCAAGATGGCTGAAGTGGTTGAAAGGAACCACCTGAATTTAGCAAGACGTGGAACATAAGTGAAAGATTTATCAAGGGTGTGATGCCCCTGCACTGGCCCAGTAATCAAGGAGCCTCAATCCTCACCACTAGCACCAGTGAGGGACGTGCACATTGGGAGGATGACAAGTACACACACACATAGTAAAGTACAATTTCCCTTAAGAGCACACAGAGATCACAGTCAGTCTGTGGCTGGTTTCTCCCTCTTTCGCCAGATCCCCAATAAGACTCCCCACTGGCACAGCTATAGGGTTGAGATCTCAGCCCAGTGGCCAAGCCAAAACCCCCAGCAGCCTCTCTGTCCAACCAGATTTGTGTCCCTGCCCAAGTAGCTCACACACACACACACACACACACACACACACACACACACACACACACACACACACACACATATTTTGAGATTTGATTTATACACAAACACACACATGGGAAAGGTTGGCACAGGTTTACTAGCTATGCCCCCTTGTGCCCAGACTATAAGGTAGTACCAACTGCACCAGCCACTACTTACCCACTACTTATCAACTACTTTTAAGGCCCTTACAAAGAGTGACCAATCCTACTGTGCAATGATACCATTATCTAAATGGTAAGTGTGACCAAGACTTTCAAGGCTATTTAGAAGTGGCCTGTACAGTGTCACCAAATACATTTGCAATACCTCTAAACAAACCAGCCACAATTAAAATGTTTAAATATATTTAATAATGAATAATAAAAGAACAAGACAATATTCAAACAACACAGCAACTACAGAGTTCAGAATCACAGGAAATATTTTAAAACAACATTGCAGGACAATCTCAAATAAATACAGAAAACAACTAAGCTAAACTTTACTATATTCCTATCTACAGCTAAAGAATACTATGCCTAAATCTTACTTACAGAGCAAGGCAAAAGTAGATGAGTGGATGTTCTTGCTAGGTCCAAGACAAGATACAAAATGCACAGACTTTCTCTGAGATAGCTCTTAAATTAATAATCAACATTACCGCTGGGTCAGCCTGGATGACATCACTCTTTATCATCTGCCTTCAGTTCCCAGGAACTAACATAATTTTTAACATCTCTATGTGAGAAGTACCTATCTCTCAGATGTTTGCAGAACTTGGAAGTTGTAGAACAATAAAACACTTTTACATTTGAAACCTAGTAATTATTTCTCTCCAGGACAATAGAAAAGATTTCTAGCTCTAGACATCCTGTCTTCTTGCTGCATTAACTAACTTTTATACAACACCGTAAAGCACTTAATTTCAACTTATTTTCTTGAAGTTTTGCAAGTTAACTCTGTATGTTCTAGCTTCTACTATTACAACATCCATTTGCACAAGTATACAATTTATACATATTTCTGTTTTTTCCAGTAGGGTACACTGTGGTTACATTCTTGAAGCTCAGTACATAACATACAGTTTTCCTTCATTTGTAAGACAAGCATATGAATCATATTAATATTCACAAATTACATAATTATTTACAAAATTCCAGATAGCTGGGCTGGCAGTGTCACAATTCTATATAAATCATATTAATATTTTCAAGTGACATAGGAACAGCTAAATATTTGTTGAAGACTAGACTATCAGATTTGTTGGAAATAAGAATGTCAAAACTAGTATGAGTCTAAATGCTTGAAGATTTCTGAAAGGTTTGAAATATATGTTCACGTCTTTTACTTTTTCTTCTAGAGAAATTTAGGATTGCATTGTAATTGAATTTAAGTGACATTATAGATGACTTCAGAAGAAGGTAAAACAAATATGCATGTGTAATATAAATGCTATATCTATCACATGATAAAGCTCATGTGAGGTTTGAGTTGGCACTTCATCAATCAGATAATTAATATTTACTGAATTTATTAATTTGACAGTAGCAGCAATGTTTGAAAAATATATTATTGCTTCTTCCAAGTCTGTAAATAGGGAATCCATGGAAAGTGAATTTAAGAAGCATTATTAATGACTAGTAAATCATGTAAAACAAATGCATGAAACAAACTATGCATGTTGTATTTGTTACCTGAAGAAGCGCGTATGAAAATGGAGATGGCAATGTATTAACCAAGTAATTTATGTTTTGTGAATTTACTGACTGGATATTACCTTCAAAGTTTGAAAATACATTTCATTTTCTTTATATTCTGGAGGATTTAACTATGATACATTATCAGTACTCTTCGATGTAGTTACAGAGTGGGATGAGGTCAAGACAACATTTGGAGTTCAGGCTAGAGACTGCCTTCCCTACCATGTGATGATATCAGACTACAGGCAGGGGAATCTTAAGTGAAAGACTTGCTCTTGTGGAGTTTTTAGTGGTATCTAGAACAGAAGCTGTTGTTAAAAAGGGATCAATAGTGAGGCATATGAAAATTGCATTATAGCTATAGGAATTTATCAAAGAAGGTTAGAAAAGTTTGGGAAGACCGACAAAGTAATTTACAAAAGGAAAAAAATGTGAGGACATATGTATGGCTCTCACATATGCAACAAAGTCTAAAATGTTTGATTTTTGCTTAGAAGTGTTTGCATGGAATTTTTTTATACCCCAGACTTCAAAGAAATTTTCCTCGGGTAGACAGCACATGCTGGAGTTGTGATGAGAAAGAAAGAAAGAAAGAAAAAGAAAGAAAGAGGTAACTGGGAATATGCGTTTTGGGAATATAATGTACTGGCAGATTTTAAAATTTACCTTCAGAATACTCTGTCAGAAATACTGGGTAAGCAAATGGTTCTAACTAAGGATATGTAAGCAAATGGCTCTAACTAAGGATATGGTGTTTCTGAGTTGTGACAGGATCAGAATTGCTTAGACATAGTATGGTCTTAATAACTTTAATTCTGTTGGCTGGCAAAAAGCAATTAATACTGTGGGGAGGGGAAATAACCCAGAAAAAGGCACGTGTGGAGACAGGCAACCACCAGACACATTTACCAGAGTGTATGAATATAACAAAAATGAAATTAAAGTGCTAAAGGCACAAAACTTTGTCCGTGACTACAAAGAGGGGAAGGGCCTACTCAACTTAAATAGATATGTCAGAAAAGACCTCCAACAGAACCAGTAAAAGGAAGAGAGTTGGACTCTAAAATACTGCAGTTTGGAAACTCTGCAGTGCAAGGAGCAGGTGCTTCAATGCAGTCTGGAAATGTTGCAAAGCATGATGTTGACATGATTAACAGAACTAAAAAGAAGATAACATTCACTGAATGGGTTTATTCTGAAGAAATAAAGTTAAGGAATATGGAAATTGCAACACTTAAGTTTAATTCTAAACATTCTATCAAGCTATTACAGAATGCCCAGAATTGGAAAATTCAAAGCAGCAGGTGGACGGTGAGAAAGAGAAATGTAACAGTAAGATACATTTACCAGGGCAATTGAAGAGGAAAAAACAATACCTGCTCAGAGTTCAAAACTCACTTCTGCCACTGTAAGAAAGACACTTCAAATGAGGGAAGACTCTGGGAAAGAGGTATCTATAAGTATGAAAAAGACAAAACTGAAGATAAATCCTTTGCAGGGGACTTCAACCTACAGAAGAGAAAAGAAAGAAACTGAGATAGTGGTGTTCGATTACTCAGAGACAGAGGGTGACTGTATAGAGAAGATAAGAAAACAGAGAAAGGTGTGTGTACTAAGGGACAAATAACCTTAAACTTCTAATGATATTTGTGATGAACCAAAATACAGGAATTCTAAGCAAAAGAAGAGGGTTCAAAGCATAAATTACATAAAAAATGGAACAAGAAACATTAAAAAAGGCAAAGATAATGACTGCCACACATGAATACTGTCATGATTTGCCTTTTCTAGGAGAAGAGTTGAGCATCAAGTCCCCAGTGCCTGAACTGCCATGGGAGGAGGCAGTACTTTCCACCACGAGAGGCTAATATTCAAGAAATCTCAGTTTTAGCTAACCTCAAGTAAGACAATTAAATTTTAAAAAGGTGCAGTTATAAGATGACACTTTGAGCAAAGTAAGAGAAAAATATATCTAGGGCTCTAGGGGAAGAACCTGGGCAAGATGTTCCTACTTCTTACCCACATATCTGAGTTACAAAATGACTTGTTAAACATAGTAAATAAGAACAAGACCTCTCAATTCTAAAAATTTTAGAGGTATGTACCTATTTAAAGACATGATTCAGCCCGCACATGATGCGCCTATTTAGTTCCCTATTTACAGGCTTGATTTACCTCTTCACACAGTCTTCTGAATCCCACCATCTCACAAGAATGGTGAAGCTGTTTAGTAAACAGAAAACCACACATGATCAATATTTGCCAAATGATGTCCAACTCACCTCCTCAGGAATACCACTGCCCCATTACCTCCAAAACCAGATAGCTGTCATTCACCTATGGAACTGAAATACTCCTCCGGTCTCTTCTCTTCAAACTATTTCAGCATGGTGCCTACCTGTCTCTTGCTGCCAAACTCCATAATAAACCCTTCCCCTACAACATCAGCAACTTCTCTCAAATTACTCCCTCACTACAGGCCCTCCCCAAACCAAACTGCATTATACCGACTGCTGCTCCATTTTAGCACCCAGAACTCTGATAATTCCCCCCACCTCACCTAAGAGAATTATCCCCTTTCCCCACGTTCACAGCACAACTCAAAATATACCCCCAGCAAAAATCTGACAAGTTCTTTTCCACTGAATGTATCAGCTAATGTCACCCTCACTTACATCACTTCTACTTCCACCCTCTGTTCTCACTTGCTGCTCATCTCCCATATTTGCTACTAAAATGAACCCAATTTTATTTATCTCCTCTGGTACAGTATTTGCTCATTATTTCAATTGTCCAATGCCTTCTGTACCTTCTGCGACTTCTCTGCATTTGTGAATTAGTTTTGTTTAATTTTTTTGTGAATTTCTTCACCCATGCTGCACATGCAAATTGACTACTGTGATCAGTTTACTACCTCAATAAAAAAGTAAAAAGTAAGACCCAAAATATACCTTACTGTATTAGTTAAAAGTATTCTACTTGTTTCCTAAATGATACTCAAGTGCAACTTTTTATACAAAAGTACTAACTGCATACCTCTCAACCTGGAAACATCAAAAATCTGGACAAGGCCCATGAAAAATAAGTACAAATCTGTATGCTGATTAACTTAAAAGTTGCATACATAATTATGACCCCCACCCACTCCAATGGAATTGTGGGATACCAACTTTCAAAAGCAAACTGAGGAACAGACAACCAAAATATGGCACCAGTGTCCCCCTGCATCCATTCCAATGTCCCATTACCTGGCTATTTTGCCCCATTTACCATAAACACTAATGTGTGCATGCATACTGCTTTACTTCTACGATGATTATTTGGATTTTACTTTTACATTTTATAGCACAATGCACAAACACTAATAGATATCTGCTAAACAAAGTAATACTGCCTCGCAATGAAAATAGACTTGGTATTAAAACTTATCTGCCCTTGAAACTCACATTCATTGAAACCCACACCACATCCAAAGAAAAAGCATCTGGCCAGTGATGGATAAAGATTATCTTTGGGCTGTTTTCAAATCATAGGTCCCTTGCACACAAAACAAGAAACATACATGCGTTCTTTGATACACCTTCCAGATTTTATTAAATTATATTCCTTGTATAATACAGCACACTTGTTAGACTTAAGTTGGAGCTAATTTTAAATTTATTGTTTGAACATTTTTCCAGTAGGCAATGAAATAAAATGTATGAACCAATAATGACAAAACTGCCCAACTCAAAACATTTCCATCATAAAAGTCTACTTACACACACACACACACACACACACAGACACATATTATATACATTTATATAAATAGAATGACAGCAGTGTAAGCCATAGGTATCTTGCATATATAAACAGAATGACAGTAGTGTAAGCCATAGGCATCTTGCACAGTTTCTAGCACTTATTTTCAATTTCAGTTTTTTTGGGGGGGCAGGGACAAAAGGCCAAAAACTAGGGACACGTTTTAAACATTGCTTGCATAATTCTGAAAAGTTGCTAGAATAAAATGTTGTGTTACCACCATGCATTTCACTGCCAAGTCTTGAACCCAGGACCCTGTGCAGTACAGTCAGAGCAACATACCACTATGCCAAATCAGCAGCTTCTTGAAAGATAGGAAGAATGCAACTTAAATGGCTATCATTTACTGAATTCAGTTCTCACTTCTCACCACAGCTCTCAACCTCATAGCACAAAAAACCTAGGCAAATCCATTAGTGGGGGAATACAGCCCCAAAATAGGGGCAAGTTTCAAATACTGATCTTACAAACTTAGACAAATTTATTTTCTGAAGAATATGAAGTCTAAAATTCAAATGCCTGTCATTATTTAGTGAATTCAATCCTTCAGTGATTTGCCACAAAAACCCTGAAAACACAGAATTAATGAGGAACACAACAAAAATATAAGGCATAAATTTGCAAGTGGTGGAGTGCTGTATGAAGTCTATACAGAATACTTGACGGAAAACATGATGCAACAGCCAAGTTATAACTTCTACAACCAGGGTATGGCATCTGATCAGTGTTATGTGAGAACAACAAACTGTCCAGACACAAGATGAAGGTGCAAAACAGCAAACATAACAGCAATATGTATATCCATTAATATGGTTTTACACCTTTGACCACAATCCACACACAGTTGAAATGTGAGCAAAGTTCAGTGGGTACCTATCTGCAGCCTGAATTCATTGTTTACATCTCACAGGTACAAGCTACAGACCAAACCCCAGAGTGAGAATCACAAGACCACAAGTGTTTGGAAACATATGGTCATGACTGCTGCTGTGGCAGAAACCTACTGGACTGGAAAACCTAGTACAGTTTCCTGTTATTTGACATGAAGTATAACCCCAGCTGCCACCATGACAAACAGGCACATATCTCTTCCTTTGTGAGTTACTCCTGTTACAAGCAAGTACTGTAAGCAGCCAAGATTTACTTAGTCGTATGTTTCCTACTTTGAAATTCTGCCCACAAACATCTGCGGTCCCACTCCCTTACAATTAAGTTTCATCATTTGGCCAGCTCATACAGGACTCAGTTTTAACCCCTTTGCTGCTTTTTTCCATTTTACATGTTAGCTGTTTTACCCAACACACTTCCATACTCTTTAATCACAGACACACACACACATATACACACACACGCGCTCTCTCTCTTTTCAGCTACCCCATAATATGAGTGTCTGTCTTCTAATAACGAAAATGCGAGTGCAGAAATACCTCCGGTTCAAAATACGAGCATCCTGAGTGCAGAAATAACGCCAGCTCAGCGTAAGAGTGTCCTGAGTGCAGAAATAAGAGCGTAAAATCCATCACACCAGGCTCCAATACTTTAAATAAGCTAGTTTCCTTCTCACACTTTCAAATCAAACGCTGGAAATGTGTGCCCTTGAGCTCAATTCCAACAGGCTGACGGAGCTGACGTCATTGTGCACGTTGAAGTCAGCTCAAAACAATGAAAGTAAAAAAAAAAGCTAGGAAAATGGGGGAAAAAATCGGACATGAAGGGGTGCCATGAGGGAATTGTGGTACCCCATTATTAGGAACCCAAAACTCGGTAAAAACCAAGTAATTCAGGATGGTTGCGAAGCATGACTAACTGGCAACCTCCACATAAACCTAGTCATCAGACAAGAGCACTTGCTGTAGTCCACAGTTGCTGACTGACATCTGTGAAGTGCCCATCCCCTGAAACTTAATTTCATTTACAGATAGCTATATGTCAGTGTGTGTGTGTGTGTGGGGGGGTGCATATATGTGTATATATACATGTGTGTGTATGTTTATATATGTATCCATGTATATCATCATCATCAACCCCACCCCTGACTGGGTCTATTTGATTTGGTCAAATTACCCAATGTTGAAGTGACAGCCTAACCTCATCTAAAATGGGAAAAAGTGGACTGATGATGATTCTAAGTGTTCTGGTTTAAGTTCAATTAACTGGAGATGCTCTACTTTTGGCATCCTTTGCCAAAGGTCCATAATGTTTCTGCTTACGTCCAAGCCATCCAAAACTAAGAACAAGGAATTTAGCTTGTTTTGAGTTTGATCTGCACATTTTCCTCTGTATTTTACTGTTTTACTGCATTAATCTGTGCCTTTTTGACTGTTTTTACTGTTTGTGCCTGTTTATTACCTGCACTTGTTTTGCACTGAAATGCTGCTTAGTTAGCATAGACTATGATCCAGACTTGCTGAATTTAATCTGTTTTTCTTACACTTGAACTCAAATCCAACCATGTTACATCATTGATCTTCTATAGAATGTCCCCTTGTTAATCCCAGAGCAATAACTGATCTAATTTTCCCTCTCACAAATTAGTACTTAAGAATTACCTGCTACTCTGGACAGTCAGTTTCCCAACATTTCTTCAGCCAGCCTGATTGACATGGGCATCCTGAGGCAATGCAGCAATTGCTTCATGTATACCGACAACCACTTGCTCCCAAAGCAAAGTGAGGCACATTGATGTCCTACTCACTAGGTTGAATAAGGAGAAGGTAACAGTCAACTGGATTAATAAACAAGGATATAGGGAATCTCCAAACTCTGGATCCCACACAGTTTGGTTTTGTGAAGGGTAGATCATGTCTGCTCAACTTGGTTGACTTCTTTGAGTCAGTCAACAGAGCTGTGGATAAAGGCAAGGTGGTTCATACAGCCTGTCTTGATCTGGCCAAGGCCTTTGATACCATTCCCCACTCAGGAATCATAGAAAAACTCACTAAACTAGGCATCAACCCCTATATCACTAGGTGGGTTGCAAACTGGCTCACAGGTAGAACCAACAGTGTTAAAGTAGCTGACTCCAAGTCAGACTGCCAACCAGTCATGAGTGCAGTCCCACAGGATTCGATCCTGGGTCCTCTCTTGTTTGGTATCTACTTCTCTGAAGTCCAGACCAACACGAAGGGACTCTGGCTGACAAGGTTCACAGATGATTGTAAGTTGGGAGCTATTATTGACTCCCCAAGTGATGTTGAAATCCTACAGAAAGGCCTCAATGAGACCAACTGGTGTCAGAACCATGGCCTTATGCTCAATGCCAAAAAATGTGTCATCATCCCCTTTGGGAAAAACCCAGTTCCCATGAATTACCACATTGATGGTAGTCTACTGAACACAGAAGGCGTCATAAGAGATCTGGGAACACATATTGACAGCAACCTCTCCTTTGACCACCACATTGCCACTGTGGTCAGAAAGTCCTTTTATGTGGCACATCTCATTACTAAGGGTTTTGCAACCAGGAAGAAAGAGGCAATGACTCCCTTTACTCTTCCCTCATTAGGCCAATCAATGAGTACAATGCCCCAATTGGCATGTACCTCACTAAACACCTGCAACAACTGGAGAGGCCGCAAAAGTACCTCACAAAGAGGATCCTAGGCCTTAAACATTTGTCCTATATGGACAGACTCTAAAAACTTCAACTATTCTCTGTCTCATATCGCCTACGTAGAGGCGATCTCTGCTTGACTTACAAAGCCATGTCTGACCCAACTCTGTTAGAAATACTACATCTAAAGAAATCCCAATCCCCCTGCACCACATGCAACAGAGACCTCAACCTCATTAACACAATCAACAGAACATGCTGGAGGGACAGGTTCATAACCCAGAGACTGCCCATGCTATGGAACAGACTTCCCATACATGTCAAGCAGAGCACCTCACTGGCCCTCTTCAAGAGAAATCTTGATGAGTGGATGGGAAATAGAAAATTCACCCCAGGGATCACTCCAGTGGCTTTACTCGACATAGGCACTGGGAACTAAGGTTGGGTGGCACAATGCCAGGGTAATCCTATGGGCTAGGATTGTAAAGGCTCCAAGGCCATTAGCCTAGTACACACTTATGAACTTATGTGAGAAATGTAGAATCAGGCCTCTCACAAAACACTAAATAAGACATTGTTGACAGGTTGTCAGCACACACACCTCTTCACTCACACAAGATAAGGTCAATAAGACACATAAACCCACATACACGGAGGTACTCACTAAGAGCCTACCAAAAGACTGGAGACCTCCAAAGCGCAAGCAACCTACACATACTGGTACACAAATAGAATCCACCACTATACATAACACACATATTACTGTCTCAACAATTAAGCCTCTAAGGCAAAAAACCTAAAGTCCTAGTCATAGGCAACTCAACAGCGAGACACACAGATTTCCACCTCACCATGTTGGACAAGGAGGAGGTCATAGTTAGCTGCCTGTCAGGCGCCAGAATCCATCAAATCACGCATGCATTCAAGTCACTCAGCAACCATTACTGTTATGACTCTGTCACAGTACATGCTGGAATGAATGATTTGAGACGTACCTCTTTGGACTATATGAAGAGAGACATGACTGAACTCTCAAATTATGTGTCCCAGGAAAGTATGTCCCTAGCCCTAAGCAACATTCTACCTTCACCTAGGATGATGCCACAATACAGGCAAAAAATGATTGATTTCAATAACTGGTTTAGCTTCTGGCATCAGTCCACGGGGATCCAGTATCTGACAGCATGGGAAGACATGGTCAACAGACCATGCTGCTTTGCCAGAGATGGGCTTCACCTGTCTCCTCAAGGCTTTCTGATACTGGCAATGATGCTTCCCTCCCCCAAAGTGCCTTTTTAGGCAATGTCAAAACAGCAAAACTTCCAAAGTAAAGAAATCCAATAGAAACAAACTGAAGGTCATGCTGCTTAATGCTAGGAGCCAAGCACTACTCACCTTGGAAGATGCTGACATCAGTCACTGAGACTTGGTTTGAAAGCACCCAGGCCGTACAAGGCTAGAATGCCTTTCACACATTCAGACCTCAAAACGAGCATGACAGAACCAAAGGTGGAGGTGTATCCATCTTCATTAAATCCAAACATACATCGAGACTTGTAAAACAGTACAAATCTCTTGAGCTGCTCCAGGTCCAAATAACTATAGGTAAAATACGCTACCACATCATTGCTCTCGGATTTAAAAACTACTCATGAGGAAGCAAAATGTTCTTGCTAAGGCTGTCAGTCAGAATGTTGGACTTTCCTTGGATGTGCACTGCAACCAGAAACTGGTGAGATGAAATCACCCATTGCCAAACACTCATGGTCTCTCAACAAACAGGATAAGAGTGTGTTCTCCTCTGCTTGTTGAGATATCAGACAATTGACATATTGTCCATCTGTATGGACATCACACCTCTGGGAAGGGCATCCTGAAATACCTGAAATGTGACGACAGCCCCCATCTCCATAATATTAATGTGGATGCTAAGTGAGGCATCTATGGTGATCGTGAAGGATGGGGAAGGACAAATGGTTTCCTGTTGGTCACAAAAGGAGATTGCAACCACCACTGAATTTGATTGTGACATACTTTAGTCAATCTTACTGTAAGGGTAAGTAGTAAAGATCAAGAAAACTCTACACAAAAACTATTCAACAACAGATATGCTGAAGCAGAGCCAGACTGAGCTGCTGACAGGAATGGCGTCAAACTAGATCTGAGGAGTCGATTGAAGAGCAGGGGATTGTGGGTAAGGGAGGCAGAGCCCAGTGAGTTGGAAGTCTGAAGGATTTGGCTGTCAGATCTGATAACCCACAGGCTGAAGCCAAATGGAGAAGACAATATCAGATCACATGTACAAATGCATGAAACTAAGGAAAATGTGTACAACTGTCTGTTTTCTTTTCTATAACTCTGTGTGTGTGTACGTGCCCATGTCATTATTTAAATACTGTGAATTCAATAAAAGTGTTTATAAAAAAAAAATGACTGTAATCTGTAATAATGCATATTGCTTCCACTTTAAGTGTCACATTGAAAGGATTAGAATGGTTAGGTAAAATTCAGCACACTGAATGATAGGGGAGATTTCCCAAGCAATTTGTCAAAGGAAGCTAACTTGGACCAAATACATCCCAGCATATGATCAAGCCATCTGGCAGTATTACTACACCACTAAGAGCAACTGTAAAGAGATAACCAGAAATGGAAAGAGCAAAAACCTCAGCCAAAAGGTAAGCCTCCCTATTTAATAATAAAAATAATCCTAGAAATTTCACCAATACATAGTTGCACACAAAGCAATTAGTTTGCAGTGACAAGCACCGCCTTCACAGTTGCAAACCAGATACTCCTGATATTACTTTATCTACCACCACAACCATCTAATCAACAAAAAAGGGCCTGTTGCCATGGATATGAACCTTTCCACTCTCTCCATTACTAGCTTGGTAGATATGGGCATCCTGTAAAAATGCAGAAATTGCCTCATGTTTACTGACAACCAAACAAAATGATAAGGTATGTGACAGATGTATTTATACAGTGTTACTGGAGTCAAAGCTCTCATGTAAAAGCACTCCTAATGTCAATCAGATTGTCAGTAGTGCACAAACTGCACCCATCATACACAGTACAAAGCAGACACACAGACCCATTTATGTGGAAGCACTTAAAAGTAACCTTCCTAAATCCTAAAGAACTTCCAGACGAAGTACAAAACAAACACCCTCAACAGCCCCAAATGCACTCTTTCAAAACATCCACGTCAATACATACAGCCACATCTCATGGAGCCTCTACTTCTAAGAACATAAGGCAAGTCACCACCACATAATCCAACATTCTGGTCACTGGTGACTCCATCATCAGACAAAATGATGTCCCTCTCATCAAGCTGAGTAAGAAGAAAGTCATGATCAGTTGCTTATCCAGGGCTACGATCTGTCAAATTACTAAAAAACTCAGGTAATTAGACCACAAGTACCAGTATGACTTAGTCATAGTCTATGTGGGTATAAATGAGCTGTGATGTACCTCCCTAGACTATATGAAGACAGACATCATAGAGCTCTTCAGAATATGTGTCCCAGGCTGGTATGAGCCTAGCATTGAGCTGCATTTTACCTTTTCCAAGGATGATGCCACAATATGAACAAAAGATGACTGACTTTAATAATTGGCTTAGTTGCTGGTGTCATTCTAAGGAGGTACAATATTGGTCAGCATGGAAGGAGATGGTGAACAGACCACATTGCTTTGCCAGGAAAGATCTGCATCTCTCCCCTCTAGGCTTTTGATTATTAGTTAAAACACTCTCCTCCCCCATAGTGCCTTTCTTCAGGGAATGCCAAACTGAAAACACTTCGGACATAGCAAATCAATACCAAGGAAATAGTACAGCTGTGTAAAATTTTACCATAACAGTAGACATCCTTCACTGCAGTAGTCCTAACTGAAGGAATCTCCTGCCAAGGATAGCCCAACATCTGGCTAGAATAACAAAGCTTTTAGCACTTATAGGCACAGTGCATCACACATATACTCCCCGTCCAAGACGTAGGGCATAAAGGTGATGTATGGATGCAAACACTCAGAATTGAAAAACTTCAGGAGAAACAGTATGTCCCTAGGGACAAGGAAAAAGATATGCATTCAGATGGAGAAAAGGGAGAAGAGTCCCTCGTCCAGGAGGACAAGAAAGAACAGGCTAGAGCAGAGGAGGTAGGAGGGAATGAATACTGCAACAGTGAAGAGAAGGACCTCTACCGTTATGGTAAGATTTTACACAACTATACTATGTCCTACCATATCATTGTTGTAGTATATTCCTAATTGAACACAGTATACAAAAGCTCAAGAGGGAACCTGGAAGGAGGATGCCACTGAACAGCCCTCCAGAAAACCATACAGGATATTCCTGGCAAAGCCAGCTCTAGCCCTGGAAATAACATCCAACATATAATGCTTAGTGAATGTAAGAAGTGAAGACCAAGTGGCAACATCAAGGATGCAACTGTATCCATAGCCCCTTGAAAAGGCACCAGAGGACACAGCAGCCCTGGAAAAATGAGCCTTTACTGATGAGGAAAGACATTTACCATGAAAAGAATAAGAAAAAGAAATGGCTTTAGAAATCCAGGAAAAGAAGGTTTGCTCAGACAAGCTAAACCAATTCTTTACTGAAACAATTCAAGCCTTAGCTAGTCAATTACCTCCTAGCTCCTCTGGCTCTGAAAGTACCACCCCTAAGAGCCTACTCTCATTCAGCTTCCAACCAGTGTCCACATCCCTTATCCGTACCTTGATCAAAAAATTAAAACCCACCACACTCTCTGCTGATCAACTCCCCGCCGAGTACCTTCAAAAATCAGCTGATGCTATTGCCTACTCAGTATCAATACTAATTAATCGAACCATAGCAGAAGCTAGAATTCCCACCATCTGGAAAACATTTGACGTAATCCCACTTCATAAAAGAGGCAGCTCTACCAAATTCTCCAATTATAGACCAACAGCTATACTCTCTTCACTTGCAAAGATTATGGAAAAATGTATTCACAGACAACTCATGCACCACCTAATCCAGAATCACCTTATGGCAGATACCCAACACAGCTTCTGTCCACACCACAGCACTACTTCAGCCCTACTAGCTTTTGCCAACACCATAAACCATAATCGCAACAACAATCACATATCCTCTGCCCTTGCCTTGGATCTTTCCAAGGCATTCAACATGGCTGACCACCAACTTTTAATACACACCCTGCAAACATTCTGTCTAGATACTAAAGTCCTTCAATGGTTTAAATCCTACCTGAATGGGAGACAGCAGGCTGTTCTTTGGCAGAACAAACTCTCTAACCTACCACCCAATACCCTTGGAGTACCACAAGGCTCCATTCTAGGGCCCCTGCTGTTTTTCATCTTCATTAACAACCTGTATATTGTCATCCCAAAAGTCAGCTGTATCCAATACGCTGACGACTCTACCCTGATCTGCTTGGCCACATCTCCAACAGACTTGTGGTCTGCTACCCAGTCCACCTTTAACACTTTTGAAAACTGGCTCTCTGAACGTCGTTTGATACTAAATCCCCAAAAAAACTAAAATGCTGTTATTCTCACCAGCACAAAAGTCTACTGCTTTTACCTTTACCATAAATGTAAATAATGGCACAATAATCTCCCCTGACCCCTCTACAAAACTATTAGGTGTCATTATAGATAATCTAAAATTCGTCCTACATATAAACCAATCGATCAAAACCATCAACAAAAAACTAGGGTCACTTTACAGAATAAAAGCCTTCCTAACTTCTGCCAAAATTGCCATAGCTCGCTCGCACCTACTTTCAACACTTCTGTATGCATCCCCTTTACTCTCTAATCTAAACAAGACTGTACTTAAGCTCTCAAGCTGCTATAACCACATTGCCAAGTTTGCCACTGGGCTGCCTTTTAAGGACACACCACTGCATCAATCGTAACCAGCTTGGGTAACTAGTCTAATCCAGTATAACCAGTTGATCATGGCTTATAAAATCCTTTATAATCTAGATAATACTCCTGCACTTAAAAATCTTATCACCCCCTATAACAATCCGTGACTGCTTCGATCCTCTAACAGACTACTAATTCAGACAAGCAGAACTAATAATGCAGCTGGTGACTCTCTCTTTGCAAACTCTGAAGGCAGATCTTGGAACTTACTTCCTGCTGCTATTACTTTACTCTCCTCCTTTGGTCAATTTAAAACTAGACTCAAACATCTGGCACTAAACTGGCTATGCCATTGTACCAAGCCTGGCTAATTCCCATCTAAAATGTGTGAAATCTATCAATCAGCTTACTGTTTAATTTACCCATGACTTTCACCAGGGATTAACTCTAACCTGTGGAACTTGTTTTTTCTTGTTTGTTTATGTTATCTTTGTCAATATTATATCTGTAACATGTTTTTATTGTTTCTGTTGGAGCTGTTCTCCCTGGGCATCTGCTGAAAATGGACATGCATCCAGTTGGACTATCCCGGTCAACAAATGTAAAATAAACCCAAAGACATGGGATGAAAGGAAATAAAAAGCTGCACAGATTTCTGAATAATTTTAATTTTATTCAAATGCTATCTATGCAAATCCAAGGTGTGAAGAACCTTCTCAATAGTAGACTTCAGAGAAGGAAAAAAGGAAAGCAAATGAATAGACTGATACAGGGACAGCTCATAGGCCACCTTGGGGATAAAAGATGGGTTAGTATGAAGAGACACCTTGTTTCTGTGGAAAACCGAGAAAGCAGGAACAGTCATAAGAGCCTGAAGTTCAGACACCCTCTTCACTGAATTGAGAGCCAAAAGAAGAACAGCCTTCCAAGTACAATGTTGAGAAGAAGCTGAAGCACCGGGCTCAAAGGGTGCTTAAGTCAATTTTTCAAGAACAAAACCGAGGTCCCAAGAAGGCCGAATAGGCTTCCTGAAAAGGCCTTAGATGAAGAATGCCTTTAAGAAATTGCTTGACCTCAAAGCTAGAGGTCAGTAGGGAAGTCAAGAGCAGACAAACACAAATTGCTGACGGGTGAGCTTTAACTGAAGGATATACCAACCCAACATGGAGCAGATTACACAATTATTAGAGAACCAGAGGAACTTCCAGAGATAGGGGATCCTGATAGCGATAGAGGCACCAGACAGAAAATCTTTTCCATATGGACAAATACAATTTCCTGATAGTGGGCTTCCTGGCCTCCTCCAGGACCTGAAGCATGTCCTCAGAAAAAAGGTGCCTAAAAGGGATCAAAACTCCGTCACCCACAGTGTCAGTTGAAAAGTGGACAAGTGAGGATGGATAAAAGACCCACTGTCTTGTGTGTGAAGGTACACCTGATGAGGTAACTTGTGGTGACTGCCCCTGGCCAATTGAGAAAGAAGGAGAACCAATGCTGTCTAGGCCAAAAGGGAGTCACTAGCAAGATTCTGGCAGAGTCTTCCCTGATCCTGTGCAGGATTCATGGTAACAGAGGAAGGGGAGGGAAGGCATACAAAACATCCTCTTCCACAGAAAAGACAGGGCATCCACTTTTAAAGCTAGAGGGTTTGGGACTCTGGAACAGAATAGAGGAAACTGTCTGTTCAGGGAGGAGGCAAAAATATCTACTTGATGAATACTTCACTGATGGACAATTTCCAAGAACACACCTCTGTGAGGTATCCATTTGTAAGCTTGTTTGCTGGACCTGCTCAAAGAGTCTGCAAAGCGATTGTGCTCTGAGGGAATGTAAAAAGACTGAAGAGCCACTTGATACTGGACAGCTAAATCCCAGACCTGAAGAAGGTAAGACTTTGTACCCCCTTGCTTGTTGACATACCACATCACTGTGGTACTGTCTGTGAAAATTTACCGGGGGCCTGGGGTGAAAGAGGGAATGAAAAGCTTGAAGTGCTAGAAGCAGAAAAGCCCTCATCTCCTTTATACTGAGGTGGTCCAACCTTTGATGAAGAGACCAGAGACCCTGAACCTTGAGAGACCCGAAGAAGGAACCCCAATCCCTTGTCTGAGGAGTCTGCAAAGAGCTCTTGAGTCAGGACTGGAGCCTGTAAAGGAAGCCCGGGTTGAGAGAAAGTTGATGAATCCACCAATTAAGCTAGAGCTTGAGAAAAGAAAGGCAGGGGACTGAGAATTCCTGGGGGTTGCAATGTTGGGTCCACACTGACTTGAGGTATTACTGTAACTTTCTCACATGGAATCTGGCCAGAGGGAGCATGGGAATGGTGGATACCCATGAATTTTAGAGCCCTGAAAAAGTCTTTGGCCATGACTGAAGCCAGAAGAAGTGACTGGAAAAAGGCATTAAAAGAAATGGCCCTGAGTGCAGGCAGAGATGCCAGCATGGGGATGGTCTGGAGCTTGCAATCAAGGAAAATACGATCCTTAGAAGACGTCAGAGATGATTTCTGAAAGAGTATGGTGAACCTGAGACTCTGCAACAGGGAAATAGTAAACCAGAGATCCTGAAGCTGAGCATCGGGGAAGAAGCTTGAATGAGCTGATCATCGAGAAAAGGAAATATCTGAACTCCTCTCATCCTGCAAAAGGCAATGACAGGAGCAAGGCACTTGGTGAGTACCCTTGGCGCAGTACAGATATCAAACGGCAAAGCAGAGAACTGAAAATGCAAGGAAGAAACAGAGAAATTTAAACATTTCCTGAGAAAGGGATGGATGGAGATATGAAGTTAGGTAGGTATCCTTGAGATCCAGAGAGCCCAGAAAGGCCTGTGGAAGAAGAAAGGGAAATAAAGGGTGAAGACATAACATCTGAAAGAAAGGAATATTGAGAAAGGTGCGGAGCTGGGAACGGTCCAGAACTGGTCTCCACGTGCCCTCCTTTCTGGAAGCAAAACACATTCTGTTGTAAAACCCTGCCCTACCTGGGCAGGAGCACTGGTTGAATGGTGCCCTGAATCAAAAGAAAATGGAGCACCTCTGGGAAAAGAGGAAGTTGTTCCTGAGAAGGATGAGGGAAGCAAATGAAAGGGAGGAAGGGATTTCCAAACCATGAAATATCCCTGATGGGTAAGTTGTGATCTTCAACAAATTTGGAAGAGAAAGGGAAAGACATAGGGATAAAGGAACCCAACTAAGGAAAAGGGGAAGCAAATTATCAAATGGAATCCAGCTTATCCTTAAAAGTAAGTTTCTTGGAAGTGGGAGGTGAAGACTTCTGAGCTAAAGTCCACAAAATCACTTTATTAAGCGCTTTTGTCTTTGGTACAACAGGTCTTCTTCAGAACAACTCTTTACAACAACTACTCACTTTTATATAATAATCAGTTAATTAACTAATCCCATCCCCCCAATCAGTCACCATGGAGACTGTTTAAGCTAGAACGAGACACACCATCTAAAATCTTAAAAACAGATGTTACAACAAATGTTTAAGTATAAATAACCACTATACAAAAAAACATTCCTAACTAGACAAACCATGGCCAGTGATACATAAAAAAGTACTTGTTTTAAAAACAATTTCTTATTTTGTTTTATTTCATTTTTTTATTTTAAATAAAAAGCAGCTCTCAGTTTTAAAATACTAGACAAAGAGGTGGTTTCATTCAGACCAGGGTATACAGTGGCATTAGTTCCTAACTGCCATCTAAGGTCCAGATATTCCAGTCATCCACTGGTCCACCTCTCTGCACTAGGTCTACCTGATCAATAACTAAAAATTTGAATCTATGAAACAGGTTTTCTTCTATATGCTTGTATAGTGCATTCCTTCCATCCTTTTTCTTAATACTGTAAAGGTGTTGATAAACCCTTTTCCTCAGACTAAGCTTAGTCTGACCTATGCAGAATGCACTGCAATGGTCACAGAGGGCCAAGTATAATACCCCCTTACTGCCACAATAAAATTTCCTTGGAATGTCAATCTCACCGCAACCTTCTATCACCATAGATGCTCCTTCCCAAATGTATGGGCACTGGGAACAGTGGCCACGTTTAGCCATCCTTCCATGTCGCAAGCCCCACACTGGTCTTTCCAGCAGTCTTAACACATAAATCTTTCTTGTACACAATGGTAGGCCTTGTACCCACAGCCTCCAAAATTTGATATTCCACCCCAAAAACCCTCCAGTTCCTTTGGATAATAGATTTCAACCCAAAGAAATCATTATTATATGTCAACATGAGGGCCCTGCTACACTCATGCACATCTTCCCCTCCATGTGTACAACTAAGCACCACCTTATCCCTAGACCCTAACAGAGGTGCAAAATGGCCTGTCCTTCTTTTCTCATTAACTTCTGATAAAATGTCCAACAAAAAGAGTTCACAATATCCTCTCAAACTAAACACATTCATGACTTTGTCACATTCCAGTTGAAATTCAAAGTCATCTATAACTATCCTGGCCAGTCTTACATACTGTCCCTTCACAAGGGCCTTCTTCTGATGAAGAAAGTGCACACCGTCAAAATGTAAAAAAGAACTGGAGCATGTAGGTTTACAACAGAATGTTGATGCAAAATACTTCATTTTATTTTTCCTAATAGTAATATCAAGAAAATGTACTGACTCAATCTGAACATCCATCCTGAACCAGAAAAAATCAGTGGTGGCATGCAAATAATCATAAAATTCCTGAAACTTACCCTCTCCTTCGGTCTATAAAAAAATCACATGTCCAAACATCATCCATAAAAACACCCAGCTATCCTTGAATTTGGAATTAACGACAAACTGGGACTCCCAATAAGCAAGAACTGCATTAGCAAACATGAGGGCACACGCTACCCCCGTCTTCTGCCTAAATAACTGGTTTTCAAATACCAAAAATTGTTTTCTAAAACCATGTCCATAAAAACTCTCAACTTACTAACCAACCCTTTATCAAGGTTGGTAAAAATAACAAAGGTATTCGTAGAACCATTCAATACCCAAATCATGGAGAATGACAGAATATAGGTCCTGAATATCTATTGTAACAAATATCAGACCCTCACTAAACATCTCATTAGAAATTCTTGTAAGAAAATCCCATGAATGCTTCAATAGGCAACCATGATTCTCAAATACATTTTTTTACCACACAAAAGGTTTTAGATGTTTTTGCATCCACAACAGGACCCATCAGCAGGTCAGCTAAACTCTTGTGAATCTTTGTGATCCCAAAGATGGTGGGGATCCTGGGGTTACGGACCACCAAGAAATTAAATTCATCAACAGTAATCAAATTCTCAAATAACATTTCTTCCAGTGTCAAATCGATATTTCTATAAGCTACGTTCAACTGGTTGACTGAAACCTCCTCAAATGTATCTGAATATAAAACATTCTGTTTATATAATCACTGGTATCCTTAACCACCAGGCCCCCACCCTTGTCAGGTTTCATTATTCTAAGATGCTTGTTCCGAATAATCTCATTCAACAAGGTTTTTTCCTCGTGGGTCAAATTATGGTGGATGACATAATCTAAAACCATTTTTAAAAAAATCCCTAAACTCAAACTCATATAATCTTTCAAATAATAAAATCATAGGGTGAGGGGGTTAAACACACTCAAACTCCTGATAGTCAAATTTTGTATTTCTTTCACAATGTTAACATTTCTAAAACAAAATGCAAAATTCAGTTTCCTTGTAAATAATATGAACTGTAATAAAACATCCTCAATTTTTGCATTCCTGTCTGGAATGAAGGTCAGACCACATTCAAATACATTTACCCATACACCATTAATATTGGCCCCACTATAATTACACGGTTTAAAGTCTCCATGGTGATTGTGAACAACTGAATATGAATCAAACTTTAATTCACGGTGTCATTCTCCCTCTCCCTCTCTGGGGAGGGGGATGCTAATACTGCTGAGGGCTTACTTCCAACTGCTGAGGCTGGAATCTCCCTCCAGTCGATCAATCTGTGAGACCGTCTCAAGGGGGGTGTTTCTAAAGGGGCCTCTCCCATTACTTCATCCACACTGCAACTGCCCTCATTGTTGTTAAAACCCAGATTCCTGCTATCAGCACCTCTATTATCAAGTAGATCATAAAACCGACCATGACTAGTAGGGGGAGGGGGATAAGCAATACCCTTCTCGTAGTCAGTCCTATCCCTAGATAACTTTTTAGCCTTCTTATTACACATTTCAGAAATATCATGTTCAATTTTTGTCAAAAGGCCATTAATATGGCCAATCTTAGATTCAAACAATAAGTCATTATGAATACTAGCATCTAACATATTGATTTCAAAAATTAAAACATTCATCTGCCTCTCATAGTCTCTAATTAAAACCTCAAGCAGTTCGCAGCCATGTCTGTAAAACAGAGCCCTTGATACAGCCAGTCGGGTACTTCCAAGAAAAAAACCCTTTACGCATCATTTCAGCTCGCAGATGCTCCTTCAGATAGTTGCACTAGTTGCAGCTTTCTATATTTAAAAAGCAGGTCAGAAAATTCCTTTATTTGTTGAGCCAAAGTCCCATAATAATTTGTTAGAAGGTAAGTCAGTATGTCAGTGGAACTCAGAATCCAGCATGTCTCGAAAGTTAAACAACCTGCAGTTAGCATTCTCTCAGCCAGTCAAACTGTTGCTGCAAACAGGAAGTGATGCATTCTCCTCACGGACAACTAATTCATTACCCTGTGACTCCCACACTCTCTGAGCAGATGTAATCCCCGAAAAACAACTAGTCTGAGTAGATATATGGTAAGAAGCTTCAGTTAAATTAGCACCAACTCCACAAACATTAGTTTGACCAGAATAATTTGGCAACCGCACAGTTAGTTCATTAATCAACTGGGTTAGAGTGACGATAGATGCCTCAAACTCAGCACATTTTCGGCGTAAATCAGATATAGTAGATTCAGCTCTAGCTTCACCCTCCATCACAAAAGACAAACCAAGTAAAATAAAAACACTACAAACTGAAGAACAACAAAAAAGGAGGTGAAAGCTTCACAGTGTAAGTCCACAAAATCACTTTATTAAGCGCTTTCATCCTCAGTGCAACAGAACTTCTTCATAACAACTCTTCCCAATAACTATTCACTTTTATGTAGTAATCATTTAATTAACTAATCAAATCCCCCAAGCAGTCATCATGGAGACTGTTTAAGCTAGTACCACACACCACCTAAAACCTTAAAATTAGATGTTACAGCAGATTATTAAGTATAAATAACGATTACATACATAAAATAAATTCCTAACTAAATAAACCATGACCAGTGATACATAAAAAAGTACTTGCTTTAAAAACAACTTTTTTATTTTGTTTTATTTAATTTTCTATTTTAAAATACTAGACAAAGAGGTGGTTTCATTCAGACCAGGGTATACAGTGGCATTAGTTCTTAACTTCCATCTAAGCCCCTGATATTCCAAAAATCATCCACTGGTCCACCTCTCTGCACTAGGAATACCTGCTCAATAACTAAAAATTTGAATCTATGAAATGTTTTTTTTCTATATGCTTGTATAGTGCACTCCTTCCATACTTTTTCTTAATAAAAGGTGTTGATAAGCTCTTTTCCTCACACTAAGCTTAGTCTTATCTATGTAGAATGCACTGCAATGGTCACAGAGGGCCAAGTATACTACCCTCTTACTGCCACAATAAAAATATATAAAAGTGAGTAGTTGTTGTGAAGAGTTGTTCTGAAGAAGTCTTGTTATACAAGGATGAAAGCGCTTAATAAAGTGATTTTGTGGACTTAAGCTCTGAGGTCTTCACCTTCTTTTTTGTTCTTCAGTTTGTGGTGTTTTTATTTAACTAGTTTTTTCTTGGAAGTGGGGATTTGAGTAAACTTAGAAGGAAGCACACGTCTAGAACCCTTTTTACCTTTGGGTGGTGGGTGAGACGGTCTGCAAACAAAAGCAGATTTGGAAGGATAATTTCTTTGAAACTTAGGATAGGAGAAACAAAAATATGTTTAAACTCTGTCAAGGCTTTACCCTTATCCTGGACAGACTTAAAAAGTTCAGCACCAGTAGGAGTATCAAAAAGATTTTTATTATCCAAAGGAACATCCAACAGTTTGGCCTTAAACCATAAAGTAGCAGAAAGCATTCTAAGAACTAAGCCAACACGGGAATGGAGAAAGGAGATTCTGCCGATAAGGATGACTCCAATTAGGGATACAGACAATAAGACAATAGGCAACATGTGGATGGAATTTATTGGAGAAAAGTGGCAAAGCAACCAAGGTATTGGAAGCAAATAACTAGAAATGGAAAGGTCGTAGAATGGGAAGAGGCCAAGAATTTATTTGGACTGCAAGTTAGAGAGTGCCTTCCCTATCAAGGATTGATATCAGAGTATAGGCAAAGAGAAAGAAATAGGGGAGTCAAATGAAAGACCAGCACTGGTAGTGTTTTTAGTACAAACTAGAACAGAAGCTGTCATTAAAAAAGGAATACTTAGTAGAGCACATAAAATATTGCATGATAACTATAAGAATCAGAGGAGGTTAGAAAGGATTGGGAAGAGAGACTGGATAAGCAATTCACAAAGAAACAATGGGGGGTATATGTATGTCTGAAATATGCAGCAAAATCTACAAGATTTAGGATTTTTGCTTGAAAATGTTTACATAGATATTTTTATACCTAAAGTAGACTCCAGATAATTTTTCCTCAGGCAGATAGAAAATGTTAGAGGTGTGATGGAAAAGAAAGAGGTAATTCGGAACATATTTTCTGTGAGTGTAATAAGTTGGCAGACTTTAAAGATTCCTTGCAGACTACTCTGTCAGAGATATTGGGTGACCAAATTGGTGTAACTAGGAAAATTATTTTTCTGAGCTATAATACAGAATTGGAATTGCTTAGATATAGTAAGGCCTTGTTAAGTCTAATTATGGTGTCTACCAAAAAAGCAATTACTAGAAAATGGAAATCAAAATCTAAACCAACTGTACTAGACGTACTGAATATAATAACAAAGATAAAGCAACTGGAAGTGGGATTGCTGAAAAAGGGTAGGAGCAAATTACATAGGAAAAACATTGGAATTGTGGGAACAATACATACAGGGGAGGAATGAAATTTAAGAGAAGGCAGGACTTGAATGAGCTAGGTAATGTTTGACTGACAATGACTGGGTAGATTATAATGTTTGCAACTAGGACTGTGCCAATGTGGTTTGTAATGTAAAATGCTTGCAGCTGAGATTATGTCAATATGGTTTGTTTGTATTTATGTAAATGTATGATTGCCTATGTCATAACTGATAATTTAATAAAGATGTTTCTTATTTAAAAAAATAGTTTGGCTTAATGTCATCAGGCAAAGCCGGACGATGAAGCGAAGTGTAACATCTCATAACAGAACCAAAAACAGCAGCCATGAAGGAAGCATCAGCTACATCATGGCTACATTTTGTAGAGTGGCAGGCAACTTGAGAGGTAGAACCCAAATGGAAAGGGCAGAGGCCTTCCTCTCAGAGTCCAGAAGTTTGGAAACGACTTCAGAAACTTGAGAAAGGAGGGCCAAAACATACTTGGTCATGAGTCAGGTAGTTAATGGCCTGAAAGGATACAGTGGTAGCAGTATAATCCTTTTTGCCCAGCCTCTTCACGGCCCTACTATTCTTATCTGAAAGAAGCAGCTTGTTAGAGGACAATAGTTTGGATGGTTTGTCTGAACAGACATACATTACAGAATGATCAACAGAAGGGCATTTATGAAGAAACCTACATTCAACAGGCAGTCTGTAAAATCTGTCAGGCTTCTTGGTAGCAGGGTGCTGAGAAACTGCTGAAAAGGTATCCAAGAGGGCAGCCAGAACTGGGGGAACAACAGATGACTTAAGAGACTCCATCTGGAGGAGCTCATAATACCTTTTCTGGACATCACAGACTTGAGAGTGATCCTACTTAGAAAATTCCATCATATGGGTAACATTGTCTCCAAAGGAGAGCCTCTCTAAAGAGGAATCTGGACTAAATGAATCCTCTTCCCCTGAACCATAGTCCCAGGTGGGAGGGATTTGAGAAGAGTAAGACAGGGCCTCTTTCCCAATATCCTGATGCTCATTTCAGGAGTCCAGTTCCCTGGGAATTTTAAGAGGAGTGGAAGACCAGGGAGGGACAGGCACAGACACCCCTTGAGGAGGCTTCAAAGCCATCAAAGGATTAAAACCCCCCTAGTAAAATCCTGTCATTCACAATGGGGATCCTTAATTACATGAGAAATACACTTGGTATTGTGTTTCTTTTTCTGTGGAAAGTCCGCATGAACACACTGGGAGGATCAGACCCTTGATGATACTCCATAAGCATCGCAGGAATCTCCTCCCTTACTAAGATTTGTGGAATCCCCCTCAGTCCCTTGTATATAATCAGCTGAGGTTCCACCTCAACATCTGGAGTAGACATTTGTAAAGTCTCCAAGGGTGTGCGAGAAATCGGATTCATGCTGGCCTCCAATAGGGTCATGGTAGAGGAATCTGAAGCAACCATTAGGTGATCCTTTGGGCTTTCACTAGCCTCAAAAGAGATGTCTGGGGGAGGTGGGGCAGCAGTTGTACCAGACCTAAATTTTGTATACTTTTTTTGGCTGATGGCTGACCCTCAGGTCGGGAACACGTTGCCATAGCACCATGAGCCAACAGCTTAAGACACTAGTTTTTAAGGAAAATATAAGGAAGACAGACAACTACATAAGGTGTTGAAGACAAAAGCTTGGCAGACAGAACACTGCGTATGGTCAGGGGAAGCACCCAAATAGAAGAGATACAGATTGTGATGGTCTTTATGGGGAATCTGCCTCCCACACTGACATTTTTTCTTTCTGGACGACATGAACAAAATCCCGCACTAAATAAAAATGAAAGATAAGGAGAAGCCCCCAACAAGGCACTTATCTGAAACACTGCTGGGTAACAGCACAGCAGAAGGCGTTCAGACCAACATTTAATGATGGTGTTCGGACTGGCAGCAAAGAAGTTCTGAGTGTATACATAGCTATACGTCACCTTTATGCCCTATGCCTTGCACAGAGAGTGTATGTGTGATGTATGGTGCCTGTAATGGCTTTGGTATACTGGCCAGACATTGGGCTATCCTTGGCAGGAGATCCCTTCAGTTAGGAATACTGCAACAATGATATGGAAGGACATCTAAAGGCATTACAGCTCAATGCTATGAATCAAAACAACAAGCAGATGTCTGTGCAGTCACTGAGACAGTTTAAAAGCCATGGAGAGCACACTAGCAGTGCAAGGCTGTAATGACTTCCACACATTTAGACCACCTACTTCACTGACAGGGACTAAAGGTGGAAGTGTCTCGATTTATATCAAAAATAAATATACATCAAGGCTGGTCAAAGACAATGCACTTCAGCTTTTTTATGTTCAAATCACCATAGGCAAAATCTCATATAATTTCCTTGCAAGCTATAAGTCCCCCTCTATGACCCAGGAAACCCATAACATGTACTTAAGCTTACTGGAAACACTCACCATCACCATCCAATCTAATACCAAATTCAGGGCAATTTTAATTACGCAAAACTGCTGAAAGTAAGATGGGAGATGAGCAGTCCAGATTCAGATCAGGATGAAGCTCAACTAACCCAATGTTTGCAGTGAGACAGACAGTTGAGAAGAAGCTAGAGATGAGGAAAAAGTCCAAATGGGTATTCCTAGACATGACGTAAACATATGGTCTCAAGAAAGCAGATATGGGCAGTCCTGCGGTGGTTCGATGTCCCAGAAACATAGGTAGAATTAGTGCACACTGTGTGCAAGGAACCAATGATACAAGTACGAACAGTGTTCTGTCTCACATTGGGGTTCCCAGTTTGAGTGGGTGTGCTTCCGGGTTCATCTCTAAGTCCACTGCTGTTCATAATAGTGATGGACTATATTAGCAACTAGGTTGGAATAGGCAGGTTACAAAGTTGCTGTTTGCAACTTATGTGGCACTACAGGCAAACTCTCAGCAAGAACTTCAGTAAAGGATAGCGGACTGGAATGAAAAACTGAAGGCATTTGGGATGAAACTGAGTACAGATAACACAGTTGTAAAGGCAGCAAACGGGGGACATCAGAAGAAGCTGAAAATTGAGACAGAAGGGAAAACAGTGGAACAAGTTAACAGCTTCAAGTATCTGGAAGAGGTGGTTGAGGAGAAGGCAAGTCTGAATGCAGAGGTCAAAGCTAGAATCAGAAGGGCTGCAGCCAACTTGCGCAGAGTGTCAGGTGTAGTGTACGACAGAAGAATGCCAAAAAAGTTGAAAAGTAAGGTGTACAAAACAATAGTGTAACCAGTACTACTGTATGGTACAGACACTTGGGCAGTAAAGGCAGAGCAGTTGAGGAAGCCTGAGGTGATGAAGTGCCTGAGACAGGTGGTAAGATGAACACTGTGAGATAGCTGAAGAAAAAAGGACATAACTACAGTAGCCAAAGTAGCTGCAACTGCAAAAAAGATTAAGGTGGTTCGGGCACATTTGTAGAAAAGCAGAAGACAATCTGGTGAGCAAAATTTGGGACAGACAGGAAGAAGGCAAGAAAAAACAAAGGCATTCAGCAAAGAGGTGGATGGATTGCGAGAGAGAAGACGTGGCAGTCAGACATGTGTCAAAGAAAGTAGGAGAGTGATACTGAATAAAGAGAAAGAGATGGCAACAGATGAGGCAACACCCCAGCCCAATGCAGAAAAATGGGGAAAAGGGGGGGTTAATGGTGATGATGACGTAATTACCCCACTATTAACTAGGAATAATGTACAAAACCAAACATGCAGGCACAGAGATTCCTGGATTTTGTAAACACAAACTCCCTGGACCAGAATGTCAATATGCTGCCCAGAAGAGGAGACATATTGGATCTGGTTATCACTAATACGCAAGAGTGCTGCACACCCCCTAGTATAATGTCCACAAAAATGGTCTCTCTGAAGTAAAAGTAAAACCTGGAACGCCAGTTAACCCTGGAATGTTCAGAAACTACTATAAGGCTAACTTTCTACTTTTAATTGGTAACTTAACAAAAATTCCAAGCCTCTACAATCCTTGAGAACACTGTTGCCTACGCGAAAATGTTCTGCATAGAAGCAGCTGTACTCTCTAGGAATAATTACAGAACTAACTCAAAAAACAAGCCACCCTGGTGGAATCAAAACATCAATAGGCTGTACAACAGAAGAAAGAAAATCATGGCAAAAATTAGGAGGCATAGAACCCAGCAAGATAAAAGCACCATCATCAAACTAAACAAACAACTCAGAGGAAAAATAAAGTCTACCAAGCCATATTTGAGGTAAATTTGGCCTCCCAGCCCAAGGACAACCACAAGGCATTCTTTAGCTATGTACACAACCTCAATTTAATACATAATTTTGTGCAGAGCTCATCGTTAATGAAGCCACCTATACTGAGCCAGAAGATATAGCAAACATACAAGCTGCGGTGGTGCAGCAGTAGCGTTGTTGCCTCACAGCAAGAGGTTCTCCCATTTGATTCTTGGCTGGAGCTCCTTCTGTGTGGAGTCTGCATGTCCTCCCCGCGGTCAAGTAGCGTTCGAAAGACATGTGTAGAATGGGCGTGCCTTCGTTGAAGGTTGGGCGTCAAGCTGACACCTCGGCACCCATAAAAAATTTACTGCCAATCATTAGTGGACCGGAGTTCCGCTGTGGTGACCCCTAACCGGGAAAAGCGGAAAGAACAACAACAACGACAACAACTGGCAGACAAATTCATCTCTAGCTTTACCCCCCCCCCCCCCCTTCAACATCCACTCAGGAAATACCATCAAATATAACCTCTCCTACTATCATTAGGGAACAGGTCCTCAATGCTCTCTTTAAGGCAAAGAACACTGTACCAATGGGCTCAGACAATATCCCAAGACACCTTCTAAATAGCATAAAACATGACCTATCAGGCCCTCTGGAATCACTATTTAACTGTAGCCTTCATGCCTAATGAACAGAGAACAGCAACAGTCATCTCTCTACACAAAGGAGGCCATCACAGACCCATAAGTATCACTAGTCTTACATGTAAACAATTTGTCATGGAAATGATCAGTAATGACATAGGAAACCTCCAGACACTGGACCCAACCCAATTTGGCTTTGTCAAGGGCAGGTCATGCTTACTCAACCTGGTGGACTTCTTTGAGAAGGTTAGCAAAGCAATGGATAAGGGCAAAATGGTTCACAATGCCTACCTACAGACTAAGGCATCTGACACAATACCTCACTCGGCATTGTTGACAAACTTATGAAGTTAGGCATAAACCTTACTTCACTGGCTCACAAACAGGATGCAAGAAGTTAAAATTAGGAAGTCCGTCTCTACAAAGAGGCTTGTTACAAGTGGAGTTCCCTCAGGGATTTGTCCTGGGAACACTCTTTTTTGGCATTTACTTCTCTGAAGTCAAGGCCAGTGGCAATAACCTCTGGATGACCAAATTTACAGATGATTGCAAGTAAGGAGCAGTCATAGAATCCCCCACTGAACCTAATGTTCTCCAAGAAGAGCGGACACAGACAAATAACTTGTGTCAGAGACATGGAATAAAACTAAATGCCAAGAAATGCATGACAGCATCCTTCAGGAAGTCATCCACCTCTAGTAACCACCACACTGACAACATACCCCTAAGAGGTGACCCAGCAGTCAGGGACCTGGGGACACAGACAGTAATCTAGCCTTTGACCATCACATATCTACATTAGTGACAAAATCATTCTATGTTATAAAACTTGTAAACAAAGGCATGACATCTAGGTCCAAAGAGTTCATTGTTCCACTGTATTCAGCATTCATCAGAACTATCATGGAGTACAATGCCTTCTTTGGTATCTACCTAACCAGGTACATCCAACAGTTGAACAACCACAGAAGTTCCTCACTAAAAGAATACAGGGCATAAGTAACCTGTACTATGCAGACCGCCTCAAAGCCCTATCCCTTTATTCTGTCTCCTATAGGCTGCTGGGGGGGGGGGTCTATGCCTGGTATACAGGGCATTGTCAGACCCCACCCTGATGGACCTCCTGCATATCCGTAAAACAAACAACATAGATTATGCAGTCCAAAGGCTTTAACATTGTCTGTGATATAAATAGGACCTGCTGGACAGCTATGTACTCCAGAGACTATCCCCGTCTCTGGAACAGGCTCCCAAACCATGTGAGGGAGAGTTTCTCCCTAACCCAATTCAAGTGTAACTTGGACAACTGAATGGGAAACAGGAAATCCATGTCTGGTTTGGCACGTATGTCTCTAATGGACACAGGTAGCTTGTAAATGGCTCATCTACCAGGCCCCTGTTTGTAAAGGTTCCATCTCCCAAACCCCCTTCTTACACTCATCAAGGTTACCAGAACTTGTCAGAGATTTGGAATGCATAGCTAGGCTTAAAACCACCTTGTGGTCATTAGCCTAGTACACACCTATTAATCTAGAATACTCCAGTGTGAGATTAGCAATCTCATAAGTATAACCATCCAGTCATGCCTCTCCACAAAGGAGGAGCGACTATAGACCCTGGGAACTATTGCCCTATTAGCCTGACAAGTCTGATATGCAAAGCTATGGAACGCATCATCATGGACCTAATAAACAAAGATATATGGAACCTCAAAACTCTGGATCCCACACAGTTTGGTTTTGTGAAGGGTAGATCATGCCTGCTCAACCTGGTCGACTTCTTTGAGTCAGTCGCCAGAGCTGTGGATGAAGGCAAGGTGGTTCATACAGCCTACCTTGATCTGACCAAGGCCTTTGATACCATTCCCAACTCAGGAATCACAGAAAAACTCACTAAGCTAGGCATCAACCCCTATATCACTAGATGGGTTGCAAACTGGTTCACAGATAGAACCCACAGTGTGAAAGCAGCTGACTTCAAGTCAGCCTGTCGACCAGTCATGAGGTGGAGTCCCACAGAGTTCGGTCCTGGGTCCTCTGCTGTTTGGTATCTACTTCTCTGAAGTCCAGGCCAACACGAAGGGACTCTGGCTGACAAAGTTCACAGACGACTGCAAGTTGGGAGCCATAATTAACTCAAGTGATGTTGACATACTACAGAAAGGCCTCACTGAGACCAATGACTGGTGTCAGAACCATGGCCTTAAGCTCAATTCCAAAAAAATGTGTCATCCCCTTTGGGAAAAACCCGGTTCCCATGAATTACCACATTGATGGTAGTTCACTGAACACAGAAGGTGTCATAAGAGATCTGGGAACACAGGTTGACAGCAACCTTTCTTTTGACCACCACATTGTCACTGTGGTCAGAAAGTCCTTCTATGTAGTACATGTCATTACTAAGGGCTTTACATCCAGGAAGAAAGAGGTCATTGTCTCCCTCTACTCTTCCCTCATTAGGCCAATCGAGTACAATGCCCCATTTGACATGTACCTCACTAGACACCTACAACAACTGGAGAGGCCGCAAAAATACCTCACAAAGAGGATCCTAGGCCTTAAACACTTGTTCTAGATGGACAGACTCAAAAAAACTCCAACTATTCTCAGTCTCATATCGCCTACTTAGAGGTGATCTCTGCGTGACTTACAAAGCCATGTTTGACCCAGCTCTGTTAGAAATGTTACATCTAAAGAAATCCCAATCCCTCCATACTACATGCTCCAGAGACCTCAACCTCATTACCACAAACAGAACAAGCTGGAGGGACAGGTTCATAACCCACAGACTGTCCATGCTATGGAACAGACTTCCCATACATGTCAAGCGGAGCGCCTCACTGGCCCTCTTCAAGAGAAATCTTGATGAGTGGATGGAAAATAGAAAATTCACCCCGGGGATCACTCCAGTGGCTCTACTTGACAGAGGCACTGGGAACTAAAGCTGTGGTGACAGTGAGCACAACTTCAGCTAGTCTCTTGAGTACAAGCAGAAGTGGGCCAGAGAGGATGGAAATAAGTGGCTGTTGCCAACTTGCCCATCCTGGAGAGAGTGAGCAGTTCTGGCTGACCATAAGGGTGACGCTTAGTGGGAGCTCAAGGTATTACCTAGTGGAGTTTGAGCCTCCCATGCTCTCACTGCCTCTGTGTATTCATTACAGGTAGTCAAGGGGAATTTGGGATGTGAAGGCACACTTTGTCTTGCAGACAGCAATGGTTGAGCTCCATGCAGCAACCAAATGGAGCTGCTTCCAATGGTAAAGGGTAGGTCTCAGCTACAGGACAAGTAATCTGGGCTGCTCTCTATCACCTAACTCTTGCCAGAGAATGGAGGCTTGATCAGGCTTCTTAGGCAGGATCAAATAGACCACATGATTCTCAATTAATGTCCAGCACTTGCACTCTAGAAATAAATTGGCCTATTGGGTGTTGGTAGTGCAGTCATTGGGTGTGGTCTTGGGAGGAGGGAAAAAAATGAAAAGACCATATTTAAAAGGATATGGATCATAATTCTCTATACTTCCTTAAATGAGTAATTTATGTGGACTTGCCATAGGTATTTGATCGTACACCACAAACAATCTGCTTTCCAAAGGTCAGTTGTCAATCTCCTCTCCGGTCCAGCTGGTGAATCTGGGAATCTTGAGGCAATGTTATAACTGCCTCATGTACACAGACAACCCTCTCCTCCTCCCACATAACACAAATACTTGCGAGAGATGCAGCTATTTAGCCAAACTGGAGGCTGAGCTCTCTCAACTCAGGACTGGCAAGACCAGACAGGAGGAGAAGGCAACTACACACACCACAAAACCAGCCTCACATAATGCTACCACTCCACTGAATCAAACACATAAACACACAAAGACATACTCGGAGGCTCTGAGTAAAAATTTACCTAAACAGCAGAGGCCTCCAAAGCAGACACCCAAACAACTGCTACCACAAGACACCCCACAAGCAACACATAAACCACAAAAGCAGTGTGCAAAGCAGTCACAGCCCTTAAGGCCAAATACAACACCAAACATACTTGTCATAGGTGACTCCATAGTCAGACACACTGACGTCCCACTCACCAGGCTGAACAAGGAGAGGGTCACAGTAAGCTGCCTATCGGGCTAGAATCCGCCACATAACACAAGCACTCGGGTCACTCCACAGCAAGTACAAATATGACACAGTCATTGTCCATGCTGGTGTGAGCGATCTGAGACGTACCTCCCTGGACTGCATGAAAAGAGACATAGAGGAGCTCTCTGATTATGTAGCCCAGGCAGGTATGACCCTAACCCTGAGCAGTATCCTTCCTTCACCAAGAATGATGCCACAATATAGAGACAAGATGATCAGCTTTAACAATTGGCTTAATGTCTGGTGTCATTCAAAGGGGATCCAGTGTCTGTCTGCCTGGGATGACATGCTTGACAAGCCACGCTGCTTATGAGGGCGGCTTGCACCTGTCACCCTGGGATTCCGGATATTGGCTAAGGCTCTTGCCACCCCATAGTGCCTTTTTAGGCAAGGCTCAAATTCTAAACCTACCACCCTAGAAAACAAAAATGGGAAGAAATTGAGGGTAATGCTGCTCAATGCCAGAAGTCTAAATCTCAAAATGCACGCACTCGAGGCCCTTCTCAGTATGGAGAACATCGATGTCTGTGCTGTAACTGAAACCTGGTTCAAGGCTCCTGAGAGCACCCGGCACTATTAGGTTTTACCTCATATCATGCGTTCGGCCCCAAAACCCGGACCACTCCACAAAAGGAGGGTGTATCCATATTCATAAAGGATACTCACACCTCCAGGTTGGTGGCAACGCATGAAGCTTGGAAACCATCCAGGTGCAACTAACAATAGGCAAAACTGCTCTACAAATTGTAGCATGCTACAGGCCACCCTCTCAAACTCAGGAACCCCACACAGCCTTCCTGAAGACACTGGAGGGTATAAATGTATCTCCAAACACCATCATATTGGGTGACTTCAACTACCCGAATATAGACTGGGAACATTACTCAAGCCCTAACTTTCTAGCCCAACGGTTCCTGGAGTTCATAAATTCAAATGCCATGGAACAGCTAGTCACTGTTCCCACGAGAGGAGAAAATATACTAGATCTCATTGTCACAAACATGGGGACAAAATGCTCCACACGAAGTATATCCCTCATTGGTGAGATCTGATCATAAACTAATCTCACTGGAAATCCACATCCGCCCCACCCCAAACAAAAAGACCATAGTGAAGAACTTCTCTAAAGCAAACTTCACACTACTCAAGACTGGTGTGGTATCCTTCAAGGCCCCTGAGTCAGAGGAAACCACAACCCAAGCTGGAAGCCCTTACAAATGCCTTCTATGAACACCTTCAGGACTGCATGGATCAGGCAATCCCAAATAAAACCAAGACTCTTTCCACAAAGGGCAAGCGTCCAGTCTGGTGGACCCCAGCCATTAACAAACTTTACAATAAGAGGAGAAAGCTATTACATGATAGAACAAAATCCATAAAAGGGAAGTCACCCCTGATCATTATTAGTAAAAAATATGAGCACTCATAAAATCAACTAAGGCCAATTTTGAGAGAAAAATTGCCATGGATTCAAGGACAATCATAAGGCCTTTTTCAGCTATGTTAGGAACCTGGGTGGAAACTCACAGATATGCTCAGAATTAGTCCAAAATGATACAAAAATCACTGAACCCACAGACATTGCCAACATACTGGCAGACAGGTTCAGTGCAAACTTCACCCCTCTCCCCTAAAGGAGAGATAACTATCCCAGCCGAGTGTAGCCTCCCGGACATCTCAAATGCGCAGGTGAAAGCTGCTCTCTCTAAAGCTAAAAACACAGCATCAATGGGACCGGATGGTGTCCCCGGCTGTGTGCTACACGTGCTAAATGAGGAATTAAACCCGCACATAAGGCAGCTGTTTAATCTCAGCCTTACCACAGGATACGTGCCCAAGGAGTGGCGTACGGCAACTGTGGTCCCACTCCACAAAGGTGGCTCCACGGACCCTGGTAATTACCGCCCCATAAGCTTAACAAGTCTAGTCTGCAAAGCTATGGAGAGGATCATAATGGAGCTCATAAACAAAGATATAGGGGACTTGCAGACATTGGACCCGACCCAGTTTGGCTTTGTCAAGGGAAGATCATGCCTTTTGAACTTGGTGACTTCTTGAAATAGTCACCAAGGCCATTGATGAGGAAAGGCAGTCCATACAGCCTACCTTGACCTTGCAAAGGCTTTCGACACAATACCCCACTCGGGTATTGTAGAAAAACTACCAGCTTAAATGTAAACCCATATGTCACAAGATGGGTTGCAAACTGGCTTAAGGACAGAACCCACAGGGTTAGAGTTGCTGGCGCTGTGTCAGACTCCAAGCCGGTCACAAGTGGTGTCCCACAGGGCTCGGTCCTTGGCCCCTATTGTTTGGCATCTACTTCTCAGAAGTACAGGCCAACATGGGAGGACTTTGGCTGACAAAGTTTGCAGATGACTGCAAACTGGGCCATAGTGGAAAGTGCATCGGACACTGATATCCTTCAGAAGGGACTCACGGAAACAGATAGCTGGTGCCAGAGCCATGGCCTGAAGTTAAACGCCAAAAATGTATAGTCATACCCTTCGGGAAAAACAAGGTAACCCCAAGCTACCATATAGGTGGCAATCCACTAAGCACAGAAGAGGTTATCAGGGACCTGGGGACCCAGGTTGACAGTGGCCTTTCTTTGACACTCACATTGCTAAAGTGGTTAGAAAGACCTTCTACATTGCCCACCTGATCATGAAGGGATTCACATCCAGATCTAGTGAGGTCATTGTTCCCCTGTACTCTTCACTTATCAGACCAATGATCGAGTACAATGCCCCATTCGGGATGTATCTCACCCGACATCTGCAGCAATTGGAGAGACCCCAAAAGTTCCTCACCAAAAGGATAAAGGGACTCCAAAATCTGTCATATGCTGCCAGATTGAAGAAACTCCAGCTCTATTCAGTCGCATACCGTCTGCTCAGAGGTGACATGTGCCTGACATACAAGGCCATGTCCAACCCGAATTAATGGACATGCTCCACCTCAAAAATCCAAATCCACCAAAACCACTAGAGCAAGCGACTTAAACCTTAGCACGGATATAAATAGGACGTGCTGGAGGGATAGATTTATCACTCAGAGACTCCCTATGCTGTGGAATAAAATCCCGGTCCATGTGAGGCAGAGCACCTCGCTGACTCTGTTCAAGAGAAATCTAGACCTGTGGATGGGAGATCGTAGGTTTACCCCGGGAATCATCTCTGGGTCACTGCTGGACAGAGGCACAACAAACTAATGGGCACAGTATTTTTTCATATAAGGGGTGGCGTAAGCCACAATAATTTGGGCTAGGCTTATAAATGCCTTAGGGCAGATAGCCTAGTATAAACCTATGAACCTATGAACCTATAAGTTAAGAACTCTGAGTTACAGCAAAATAAACTGATTTAATATGAATGTTACCTAGAGGAAAGATTCCATAAAGTGAAAGCAGTTGATGCCCTCTCCTCTCCCAATACTATCTGGTGTTGCACACAGTGTGTGGTAATGGCTCCCCTAATTACCTCTACCTTCCTCAATAATTAATATTAAAATTACATTGTATGCTGATGACTCAGCTCATATTCAAAGAAACCCATGACAGCTTGAAAAAAAAAAATCTTGCCACATTTCACAGGTCCTCAACTAGTTTAACAACACAGACTTCACTATACATTTCAGACTAAATCTTTGCTCTTCGACAAACAGAACATACTGTCTAAACTTAGAAAACTCTATTTTAATCTCTACAGGAACTGCATACAGTCAGTTTTGCTTTTTAAATACCTTAAAGTGTGGCTTGATGCATCCTTCAGTACAATTTTGAAAATCCAAAGCAAAAAATGAAGTTATGTACTTACCATAACGTTCCATGTTTGTTGTTTTTGATCTCACCACCTTCCTTCTTGTTGGTTGGGTTCGGAGCCGACCCTTGGCTCCAACTCGGCCATATTCTGAAGCTCGAGAGCTTCCACTGGCTCAAGGCTAGTGCCTATCTCATCATGCCTAGCACTAGTTACTCAGATCTCGTTTATGATAACCCATAACAAACTAGGCCACAAAGTGTAGATATATAAACTATGGACATATCTAACAAAAATATGTATTTATGTATATAAGAAGAAACCCTCAAGCCATAAGTAGAAATTCTCATTCTAGCCAACTCATAAGGCAGGAAGGGAATCAAGGCCTATACAGTCAAATATAGATAACTCCTCTCGATCCTCCAGTAGGGGGAAGGAGGGTGGGATGTGAGAAGGAAGGTGAGATCAAGGACAACAAACATGGAATGTTATGGTAAGTACATAACTTCTTTATGTTATGTTGTCCCTATCTCGCCTTCCTTCTTATTGGTTGGGGCAGCGTCCCCAGCACCTTCTTCTTGGATGGCTCAATGGAATACACTCTTCAAAACTGTTGAACCAAAGGATGCCCTGTTCCGGGAGGCCACACATACTTTGTAATGAGTAATGAAGGTATGGGGGTTAACCCATGTAGCCGCCACACAAATTGAGTCTAAAGGCAGTCTGGCCCCAAAGGCAGTAGAGGTAGACAAAGCCCTGGTTGAGTGTCCTTGAATTTTCCCTGGTAGTTGCTTGTTCTGTGAATTATAGACGTAAGTAATGGTATCCAAAATCCATTTTGATAATGGAGTTCCCTTTTTGTTCTCTGCAAAGTATACAAACAACTGGTCAGACTGTCTGAATTCCTGAGTCCTTCTGCAAATAGAAACATAATTGTCTATGAATATCCAATTGGTGAAGTTTATAATCTGCCTTGTTGCCATAGTTTGGAAAAAAACACTGGTAGTTCTATCGAGTGATTCAGATTGAACTCTGAGCAAACATTTGGTAAAAAGGAGGGACTGGTCCTGAGAGAAACCCTATCTTTGTGGAAAATTAAATAAGGGGAACAAATGGAAAGGGCTTGTAATTCTGATACCCTCCTAGCTGAGGTAATGGCGATCAAGAAAATAGTTTTCCAAGTCAAACATTTTAAAGCACAAGAACTGACTAGTTCGAATGGAGGAAGAATCAAGGCAGCTAGGGCTAAATTTATATCCCAAGGAGGAAGTGGTTCTCTTATAGGGGGTCTCAAAAAACAGAAACCCTCAGAACAGCTTTGCACAGCCTGTGGGACACAACATTAGAACCCATTTCTCCCACATGGAAGTTACAGCTAGCAGCCAACTGAACTCAGACAGTTGCTGCTGCTGCTGCTCCTTGGTTAAAAATTTCTGCCAGGAATTCTTGTATTTTTGAAATGGGTGCAGTAAAAGGATCAATATTATTGTTGACAGCCCAACAAGAGAACCATTTTCATTTACTAGTATACAGTTTCCTCGTAAAGGATTTCAGAGAGTAGATGAGAACATGTTGTACAGCCGGGGAGATGTCAGGAAGCCTGACTAAACCGGGAAGTGGAGGAACTAAGCTGTCAGCTTGAGGTCTGTAAGGAAGGATGGAGTGTGCACCGACTGATGCATCAGCAGGTCCGGAGCTGGGTCCAGAGTCCAAGGCCCTGCCATAGAAATGGCAACCAGATTTGACGAGGCCAGTAGGGGGCAATGAGGATTAGCTTGCAACCTACCAATTTTGCTTTCTGAAGAACCTTGGGAATCAGAGGAAACGGAAGAAGGGCATACAGAAGTCCCGGGGGCCAATCATGAACAAGTGCATCCGTGGGTCATTGTCCTGGTGGGGGGACTAGGGTGAAATAGCTGTTGAATTTGGCATTAACGGATGTGGTAAAAAGATCCCAGCAAGGCTGGCCCCACTTGCGAAAGATCTGATTTGCAATATCGTGTTTTAGGGACCACTCGTGAGGCATAGGGATAGCCCTGCTTAGTTGGCCCGCTATCACGCTGGATTTCCCCGGGATATGCGTCGCGATCAGAAAGGGTTGGGAGGACATCACCCATTGCCATACTCTTAGGGCATCCCGACATAAGGCATAGGATCTGGTTCCACCTTGTTTGTTGATGTACCACACCACTGACATGTTGCCCATCTGAATCGCAATTGTCCCCATGGGAAGAGAGCTGTGAAGTGCTTGCAATGCCAGGAGCACAGCTCTCATCTCAAGGACATTTATGAGCAAATGGTACTCGTGTTGTTGCCAAATTCCATGAACAGTCTGTCCCAGATAATGCCCCCCACCCTATCTGGGAAGCATCTGTGGTCACTGCTTGGGGGAGAATGAACGGTCTACCTATCGTCAGCTGGGTGGACTGAAGCCACCATTTTAGGTCCTTCTTGCAGGTCTCCGTGATGAGAATTTCGTGAGACATGGGTAGATCTTGCATGGACCATTGGGCAAAGAGGAGCCACTGCAATAGCCTCATGTGGCAACGTGCCAAGGGAACTAGAGTTATAGCTGCCACCAGTGAGCCCAAGACTTAGAGAACAAATCTTGCTTGAATCTATTTTCTTCCGACTAGAATTGCAACTTGGTGTCGAATGGTGGACACTCTCTCCTGGGGCAATTTTGCTATCATGTCTTTGGTGTCTAGCTCTGCTCCGATAAATGTAATATATTGACAAGGCAACAAGGCAGACTTTTCGTAGTTTATAGTGATGCCTAGCTGAGAGCAGAGGCGTATTGTAGTGTCCCTTGTCTCGATTAGTTGATGCTCAGTGGTGGTGGTAAGGAGCCAGTCATCTAAATATGGAAACAACTGGAATCCTAGACGCCTCAGATGAGCCGTGACTACTGCCATCCATTTGTTGAACACCCTGGGGGCTGTGGTGAGGCCAAAGGGCAGAGCTCTGAAGTGGTAGTGACTGGCTCCCAGCCGGAAAGGTAGAAATCTCCTGGATCGCCTGTCCATCTTGATATGGTAGCACGCATCCTGGAGATCGATGAAGCACATCCAATTGTCCTTTCCCAAAAAGGGAAGTATGGACTGCAGTGTCACCATCCGGAACTTTGTATTTTTGATAGACTTGCTGAGTCTGCTGAGGTCCAAAATGAGCCTCCAGTCCCATTTTCTTTGTTACCAAAAAGAACCTTGAATAAGTTCCGGATCCAATATGGTCTGCAGGGACTTCTTGGATGACTCTTTTTCTTAGCAACTTTTGAACTTCTAGAGTTGCTTGTTCCCTCAGACTGAGTCGCACATCTGGGATGGATTTTTGTTTTTGGGGAAGAGGTGGCATGAAGAAAAGAATATTGTATCCCCGGGATATTATCGACTGTACCCATGTGTCTTCTGTGATCTCTTGCCAGGCTTCTCGATACAGTGACAATCTTCCCCAGATTGCCTCCAGAGGTGGACAGGTGGGCCCCCTTTCAGAAGCGCTGGAAGGGTCTCCCAGAGAATGTATCTCTGTCGTCCTGACTCTGTGGAACCCCTCTGCCACGAGGGCAGTGTCTCCCATTATTATTCCCCCCTCTGCCCCGGGGGGAGAAAATTCACCACAAGCGTCAGGCGAAGTTCCCTGGGATTTCCAGAATCACATTTTTCCACCCTTTTGACCTTTGGGGTAAGGTCGAGAGGGTGCAGAAAACCATACTCCCACGGCAGACAGAGTCTTGCCATCCTGCTCGCACCTGGTTAGAGTCTCTTTTACCTTAGGCCGAACAAAGACGAGCCATCAAAGGGGGCGTTGGTAAAGGAAGACTTGAAAGGATCTGCAAATTGACAAAGGCACATCCAGGAATGCCTTAGTAAGGTGACTCCTGTGCCTGCAAAACTGCTCGCTCCATCAGCTGCATAGCAGATAAGCCGCATGGAAGAGTTAACTATGGAAGATAAGGTCGCAAGCTGAGAAGCAGTCTTATCTGCAGCTCCTGCAGCTGTAGGATCCTGTAGGGTATTTCCTAGCTCTTTCAGGAGATCCCGCTGAAGACGGGTGAAATGGGAAAGATAATTCAGCAACCTGAGAGTAAAGGCCACTGAAGAAAAGACATGCTTCCCGTATCTGTCCATCATACCTGACTCTTTGTTTTGCAGAAGGACAGATGTAGAAGTCTCTGCTAATTCCTTCTTAGTGGCCACTGCCACCACCATGGCATCAACTGGTACAACCTTGAATAGAAAGGATTTGTCGTCAGGGGGCTGTTATGAATTTACTGGGCCTCCGCAGAACTGGTTCCATCGATTCCGGAGAGCTCCACGCCTTTCAACTTACTTCCCCTAGCAGTGGGTCGAAGGGCAGAGACATCCAAGAGTTGGAGAGTTGGGAACCGAATGCATCCAGGGACAGGGACTTCCAGTCACCCCTCTGCTTGAAGATTTCCAGGAAGTCCAAGAATGAGACATCCTCAGAGGGGAACAGTAGGGACCCTTCTGACTTCTCCAAGTCTGTGTCCCATGTCAGGGACTCAGGGAAGTCCACATGCTTCCTCTTACATGTCCTGTTCTGAGGGACCTCCTCAGGGGGATGCTCTGGAGAGGTTTCGGAAGAGGAGGGGGATCGCCCAATGGGGAGTCCTGGGGCACTGGTTCCCTGCGCTTAGAATGGAGGGGTGGTGAGAGGGAAGACACTGGCTCCGAAAGGGACGAAGTAGATGAAGCCGAGGGAGGAGCTGAGAGGACAGCAAACTCCTCATCACCTCGAAAGCACCACTCTCCTGGCCTGAGAGTGTTCCCGGCTCCGAAGAGTCAAGAGACCTCTCCCGCACTGAGGGTGATGGCTCCGAGGCTTATGTGGGAGCTGAGCTCACCTGCACCGAAGCTCCAAGAGGGAGAGTGGGGTCAGACAAGGGTCCGATGCCGCATCCCCCCTTGGAACCGACGAGGGACTGTTGGCTCCCAGATCCCTCAATGGAAGGAGGTATTGAGGAGATTGGAGTGGATATTGGAACCGACGGTTCCAGCACAATGACTTCCATGCACTCTGGCTCCGAGCTCAGGTGAGTCAAAGGAGGAATAGACGGTCCAGGAGGAAGGGTAGTCGGCTCCACATCCATACGGGCTGGGCTCTATAAAATTTTGGCGAGAGCCAGTGTCTTGAGCAGCCTCTTTACCACCCTCTCCATATAATCGTCCAAAAGACTCCTGGACGATCAAGAGGATCTGGTGGATGATATGTGACGGCCCACCACAGACTGCAGGAGCGGTGACTGTGGAGCAGACTGAATTGGTTCCAATGAAGGAGATCTAGTCCTTTTATGACTCCTAGACAGCTCTGAGGACACTCATGGAACTGCAGGAGATAAGGTCTTGTCGGGCACGAGAGGTTTTGGATCCGATGAACTGGTAGATTTCTCCAAGTGTCTCGACGGTGATGAAGTTGTTGGTTTGGGTGATTTTCCAGGTTTACTAGCCTGATTTCCTTGGTGCTGCGGTAGCATTGTCGCCTCACAGTTAGATGTTACCCGTTCCATTCTCAGTTAGAGCGTCTTCTGTGTAGCGACATGCGTGAATGGGCGTTCCTTCCTTAAGCAAGCCAGTACATAAAAATCTACTGCCAATCATTAGCGGACCGGAGTTCCGCTGTGGTGACCCCTAACCAGGAAAAGCCGAAAGACACAAACAAACTAGCCTGATTCTCTTCTGCTGGAGTGTCAAAGGGCCCTTTTAGTAAACCTTGCAAGATAAGTTTGTTTTTGTGCTCCTGCAGGATTCTGGCGCTGAAAGCGTGACAAATAAAACATGAGTCCTGCAGGTGCATGGCCCCCAAACAATAAACGCAACTCATATGTCCATCAGTCAGGGACATTTTCTGGGAGCAAGAGTCACATTTTTTTAAATCCAGAAGGTTTGGATTCTTTTGGCGCTTCTTTGGATATTATGACAAAAAACAACAACAAAGCCCAATACAGTAACCATGATACATTAAAGGTATAGGTATCAGACAGACAGTCACAGAATAACTACTAAGAACTAAACCTTTTTTTTTTAAACAACAACTAACAAAAGGTTGGAAGGAAACGGAAGGGGAGAGCCTCTAAGTTAAACAACTTCCCCGACTGAGGAGAGCCTCTAGCTTAAACAGCTACTCCTTACCAGGAAAAAGAAAGGGAGGGAATAAGGGGGGAAAGCCCTCTAACTGAAATGGGCTAAAAAGAAGTGGAATCTTCTAAGAAAAACGGATTCGACAAGGGGCATAGGCCTGGAGAAAGAACAACAGCCTAAACAACAGCAACAACAACCAGAAAGCGAAGATAGGGAGCTAAACAAACACTACTAAACTACAGAAAGATTCTGAAGACAAAATTACGATTTAAACCAGAAAAACAACAATAAAATTCAAAAACTTAGCCTGAGCCAGTATCCAGCAATCTCGAAGCTTCAAGCGGCAAAAGAGATCTGAGTAACTAGTGCTAGGCATGATGGGATAAGGACTAGCCTCGAGCCAGTGGAAGCTTTCGAGCTTTACTATATGGCCGAGTCGGAGTCGAGGGTCAGCTCCAAACCCAACCAAGAAGAAGGAAGGCGAGATAGGGACAACATAACATCACAAGTTTTATACTATATAGATGTTACACTGCTTCTGATTCTTTAATCACCCAAGGCAATAAAGGAAGAGATAGCCAAATAACCACTTTGAAATACAGTCAACTACCACCCAAAGTATTTAACAAGGTAGCGCTTAGTAAAATGTCACTTCTGGCTAAATCTAGCCGTACAGGGCATCATTACCTTATGATGGATAAGGCTCTTTATCACCCTGCCTTAAAGTAAAACCTTACTGTGGACTTCCTTAATTTAAAATTGCTGTACTTAAATTACTGCCCTCTCCCCTGCAGAAAACTTAATTTCAAGGCTTGCACAGGAACAAGATTCTCCTCTTTCATCTTTACTTGAGTACCTCAGATTTTCTATGAGAAGCACAAGTTATGCATTCTCAAAATAAAGACACCAAATCTAGAACTTTATGAATTCAGAAACCTATGTCTTTCAGATTTTCTCTCACCATCCCCCAATAAAGGTGCACCTCTGCTTAAGTGGCTAGATGACAGTGCCCAGAATTACTTAGAGCTACTGTTGACCTCATACTGTTGAGCCTCAGTGTTTTTGGTCTTGGTAAGATGAATGTGGTTTGTACAAAAGCACTGCTAACTATTTAGTTATTACTGTGTTAATTCTACTCCACCACAATCTTTTTATATTCTGTTATGGGTTGCATCAGGAACGGACTCTTGGCTCAGCCTACCTATCTGTAAAATAAATAAGTAAAATGTTATGATGAGACATAGAATCAGAGGGAATCTGGGGAAGACTTACAGGAATCATCTTTGCACAAGGCAGGGAGCACCTTCACTGTGAATTCCTCTATGCCCTGCTGTAGTGAATAGAACAAGAGAGGAAGAAATTCATTCTCCCACGCGATAACCAAACTGATCCTCACAGTGTTCTATTTCAAGAAAATCTAAAACTGACATGGCTTTTGAGTTTGCAACTCCCAAGACAGGATTGAAAATGCAGTTCTTGAGTCCACCAGCACAATTTACATCTCATAAGATGTGAACCCCAAAATACAGTAATGTCCCTGCTTATACCCTACTGCCAGATACACATCATCTACCTGTAAAGAATGTGGCCACATGTTCCCCTGCCCAGATCCTCCGCTGCATTCTCACCCAGGCTGACAAGTTCTTGACTTCCTGAGCTCTCTCTCTATGAAAATGAAAAACAATAACAGTGTGTGTCCCACTCTATTATCTATAAGGGAAATGTTCTACAATGGGATCACAGAGGAGTTCTGCCAGGTTATAGCCACCCCCATGACTGCAGAAATGGAAGCATCCACTCCAGGAACACCAACAGGGATTCTCGCAGTAAGATCACAAACAAGAAGTCATCAGATGAAGAAGGCATAGAGTTTTGGTTCCTGCAAGACCTTGAACAGCTCTGCTAACACCTTAGTAAACTGTATGGGTGCACAGGAAATTTGAAACTACAGGACTTTGTATGGAGGTGGTGCCCACCCACAGCAAATAAAAAGCGACCCAGTATGTTACCCCAAATATTAATGTGCCAAAAGGTATCATTAATGTGCAGTAACACCATCCAAGTAACCTGTGGAAGTAGAAGCATAACCCCCTGGAGTATCAGTATCTGAAAACTGATGCATCAGATGTGCCTGTCAAAGCTGATCAGATCCAGGATGGGACAGAAGCTTTTGACCTCTCTGGAACCAGAAAGATTTTGGAGTAGAATGTCTGGCCTCATTACAAAGGAAAGACTGCCTCTATGCCCTATTTAAAGTGTAATGTCTGGGCATACACCAAGAATTCAGCTGATAATGCCTAGTCTTATGAAGCACCTTTCTGGAGGGGAACTTAATAGCTTAAGGTGGCCGCTCATGACCACATCTAGAACTATTGCTCCTAGTTGGTGGCTCTCCTATACCACAGCAAACCTGAACAGCCAAACTCATCCCTGGACTGTAACCATAGCTGTGACTTTGGGCAGGTAGAGTTTTCTCCCTGTACAACCTGACCAGCACTGGAAGGGGAGGGGCAAAACTGTATGTGCTGCTTAAACACCTTCCTCAGTAGACTTTTTCTTGGGAGGTGGCTAGGCTTGGGTAAAAAAACAAGCTGAACGAGACATAAGCAGGTCTTCCAGAATGAAGATGGTTTGCATCCTCTTCCAGAAGTAATTTGCTATTTCCCATGAAGGACGGCTGACTAAAACCTTCTGCTTGAAAAGGACATCCAGAATAGCCTGCCTAGCCTCCTACTTATGAAGGACTGCCTCAGCCTAGCCATGCAGTGTAATCAAATGATGAGCCTGTGTCTTCAGCCATAGCACTGTGCAAGTAAAATTACAGCAGACCATATGAAAGCCCATTATGAAGGCTGTAGACAGAGACTTGACCACTTCTTCCTTCAGTCCAGGCTGAAGGAGGGAGGCAACTTTTACACTGCCAGATCTTACTGAAAGGAATGGAATCTCAATATGGACATGTATGTAGCAAAGCTGGGGGTGTTAAAGCTCACTTGACCACCCTTTCCAACCCTTTAAACTCCTTGTCTGGTAGCAAAGTGGCAAAATGACATGGTCTCTGGGCTCAAAGCTGATTTAAGAACATCACAGAGGAATTAGCACACGAATGCCTATCAGAATATTACTCTATTCAATCAGGGGCTTACAGGCAGAGAATCTGCTTTCTAATGAGCTACATGAGCTGAGCGCAATCTGAGCGCATCAAGACTGCTTATGTGGTATCCTTAATGACTGCCTTCAAAAGGAAGATGCTCCAAGTTTCTATCACCTACTTCTTTCCCAAAAACTTTGAGATCCTTTTAAGGGGGAATAAGGAATAGATGCCACAGAAGAGTCCACAAAAGAATTCAGAATTCTGAAGGCTCTCCAAAGGAGAGATCACATTGAGGGAAAGGAGCTGAAGTGAATACAGGACTCACTTCCTTATCTGTTTATGAAGTAACCATCTCCTGGTCCTCAGAATACTCAGAGGATGTCAAAAAGCAGAGAGTCTTGATCTTCAGCAACTCCAGCAGGGACAATCTCAATGAAGGCTTAAGTGTAGCAATGAGCAAGCAACAGGCAGGTAAACTGGATGTTGAACAATATGGATTCAGTCTTAAAGCATACAATCTAATAGCACTGTGAAGAAATGTCAAGCCTGCACGAGGCTCACTGTTATGTTAAGCCATGTTACCCAAGTGTGAAATTGTGACCGAGAATGGACAAGTCATACACCTCAAACTGTTTGAAGCCAAAGTCCCATACTGAGAATCCTGCACTAGGAAAGCCTAGTAAACCCTTCTCAACATGGATCATGGGACCCTACTAGGCCCAAAAAGAGACATGGAGATAAGAGTTCTCAGCATCAGAGTACAACCACAAATACATGGCCAGGTGATTTCAAGAGTCAGTGTATGTATGTATGTCTGGGATCAGACAAGCAGTAAGCATGCTTCAGGCAGTCAACAGGCTGCGAACAGTACTCACATCACACGACACATATGCCCAAGGTACGTGGGAAGGAAAGGAAGTGCATTCCGTCTGAGCCCCTTATTCACCGAAATGGAAGAATCCATACTAACCTAGGAAAAGCTTACCACAGCCAGGAACCAGAAGACAATTTTGAAAAGAACTTACCTCTTGGTGGCTCAACACCTACCTTTCATTTTTTGGGCCTTTAACAGTGTTCTGACACAAAACTGGGAATGAGCATGGGACCCTTCTCTTAATCTCCAAAAGAGGAACATTCAAGCCTCATCATTTCCCTACAAGTGAGGCACGCCAGGAGCTTCTCATTTTGACATCTACAGATGGCCAAGTTGAATCACAGACACTTACACTTACTTTACATCAAAATATGGCCCTCATCCTGGAAATCAAAGAGAAGCCACTGTAGGTCTTGACTCCTTATCTGTCAGACAGAATAGTATTTCCAAAGTTTCACTTAAGGCAATGAATGTGGGGACTGTTCACAGATGAACATCAGAAATGAGATCCAATCTGTGAAGTGGCGGAAAAGAAATGCAGGCTTAGGGACTAGATGTACTTTCCCTTTCTAATTTCTCCAAGTCTTTTGGGTTTCTAATACTATGAAGGGAATAGACCCCATTCATAAGTCAAAGTATGATTAAAGTTCATGAAATTATCACAAATAATCACTTCTCCTCAGCCCTCTTCTTGGAACTTTCTAAGGCATGATGGATCACCAGCTTTTGATTCACACCCTGAAATCTTTCTATCTAAATTCTAATGCCATTCAATGGTTTAAATCCTACCTCAATGGGAGGCAACAGGCTGTTCTCTGGCAGAACATGCTCTCTAATCTATTACCTAATACACTTGGAGTATCTCAAGGCTCCATATTAGGGCCCCTACTGATTTCCGTATTTATTAACGAGTTACGTACACTCATCCCAAAGGTCAGCTGTACTCAATATGCAGATGACTCCACCCTGATATGCTCAGCCACATCTCCTTCAAACCTGAGGTTTGCCACCCAGTCCACCTTCAATACTATAGAAAACTGGCTCTCAGAATGTCGATTGTTGCTAAATCCTAAAAAGACTAAAATATTGTTATTCTCACCAAGCCAAAGGTCTGTTGCTTTTACCTTCACCATAAATGCAAAAGATGGCACAATAATCGCCCCCGACCCCTTTACTAAACTATTAGGAGTCATTATTGATAATAACCTAAAATTTGACCTTCATGTAAACCAAACGATCAAGACCATCAATAAAAAGCCTTCCTAACCACTCCAGCTAAGACTGCCATAGCTCACTCTCACCTGCTTTTAACACTTCTATATGCTTCCCCCTTCTCTCTAATCTAAACAAGACTGTACTTAATAGACTGTCAACCTGTTACAATCTCATAGCCAGGTTTGCCACTGGCCTGCCTTTTAGAATGCACCACTGCATCAACCTTAAACAGCTTGGATGGCTAGAACGTCCCTGTCTAATCCAATATAACCTTCTGATATGGCTAACAAAATCCTCTATAACCCAGATAATACACCAGCTCTTAAAAAATATTATCACCCCTACAATAATCCAAGACTGCTTCGATCCTCAAACAGACTTCTAATTCAGACAATCAAAATTAACAATGTAGCCGGTGACTCCCTCCTTGCAAACTCTGTAGGCCGAGCCTGGAATCTTCTTCTGGCTAATATTACTTTGCTCTCCTCCCTATGACAATTTAAAGCAAAACTTAAGCAACATCTAGCACTAAACTGGCTTTGCCACTGCAACAAGCCTGGCTAACTCTCACCATGAATGTGACCAATCTATTAATCAAACTAATGTTTATTTTTTCCCCTGACTGTTACCAGGGGTAACTCAACCTCGTGACATTGTATATTCATATCTGCTTATGTATTCTTTGTAAATATCATATCTATAATATGCCTTCTTTGTTATACTGTATCTGTCTACCTTGGAGCTTTTCTCCCCGGGCCTCTGCTAAAAATGGACATTAATCCAGTCGGACTATCCCGGTCAACAAATGCAAAATAACAATAAATAAATAATTAGTATTGTTTCAGTCCTTGATATTAGTCAGAAATGCTCTTCACAGGACCGGCAATGTGCCTAATATTGACTTGTTCTGCAAGTCATACAGTTACATGTATCGGTAACATATCTGAGTACGGTTGTAAATTCTTTTTTATAAGACCCATTGCTCCTACTACTATTTGAACTGTCTGGGTATCCTTCTTCCACACTGCCCTAATTTCTGCCTGCAAATCTTGGTATTTTATGACTTTGTGTCTCTCTATACACAAGACGGTGTAATAATTTCATTGATCAATAATACTTTTGTCATCTTTTCATGGACTAATGTATCTGCTTTTCTTGCATCTATTTTTTTGAATTGCTGGTAATGGGTGATCCCATGTGATATAAACTTCATCATTTTCTATAATGCATCGTGGCTCATGTTTCCAATGTTTTTCAGCTACTTCAGTATTATAATGTTTGCACAATCCCCAGTGCAACAGTCTTGACACATTATTATGCCTTTCAGTATACAGTCCTTCTGCCATTAGTATATCACAACCAGCAACAAGATGTGCAACTGTTTCCAATTCTGTTTTACAAAACCTACATTTGTCTATTTCTCTCACATGTTCAATGGACTTTGTAAACCAGTGTGTATGCAGTCCACTATCTTGGGCCGCCAATATTAACCTTACATTGTTTGGTTTAATTTCACATCTCCTTAACCATTCCTGTGTTCAATCCTGATCAACATGAGGTTGTTGGAAAAGTTTTATATATTTGCAACTATATTTATGCATTTTCCACAATTCTTGCCTTCTCACCTGATCCTTCACCTTATATTTTTTATTGTGCTCTTTGGCACATTCAGTTGCTGCCTGATTTTTATCTGCTTCTGGTTTGATTTCCATTCCCACTTGACACTGATATGCTTCTGCTAAACTAAGCAGGAGAAGTCATCTTAAACATATTCTCCTCGTGTTTTAAAACTTTCACTACGTTTGGGTCTTGTGAGGTCATCAGATATGTATGCAGTCCTATGACTGCAGATCTATACATGTAATCAGTTTCAAGGAGGTCCATACCTCCTTCAGAATGGGGAATATATAAGTCTTGGTATACACTGATTTTTATAAATCATTTAATAAGCATGAAGCATCCTTCTTGATTTCCTGTCCAACCGAATCCAACACCTTTTGGAGCAGTCAATCACTCCAAAACTGTAAGTTAGGACAGGAAGAGCAAATTGGTTTATAGCTTGGACTTTGTTCCTAGATGTCAGCGCTGTTTTCATTATTAATTTTAGCCTTCTAAAATATTCCTTACTAAGTTTTATTTGCATTTGTTCATGTTTTATTGTTGATCCTTCAACAATTATTTATACGCTCCCGATTGCTCAAGTTCTTTTATATTCCATTCTTGTCCCAGGCTGATATTTTCTTGGTGCTACAGCTTTCCTGCTTTAAAGGTAACTTTTGCACAATTATAAAGACCAAACGTCATTTTTTATATCATCTGAAAATCTTTTGACCACTTGCAGTTGTGCTTTCAGTTCCTCATCTGATGAACTCTACAGTTTTAAATCATCCACAAAAAGAAGATAAATCTCTACACTTTGTTGTTTTCTGGGAGCCAAATTGTAGCCACGACCAAATCTGTTAAGTAGGCAGCTTAATGGGGTTAAGTGCAAGACAAAAGAGCATTGGTGACAAAGAGTGACTGTGGAATATCCCCCTTTGAATTTTTATCCCTAGAATAATAATTTGACCTTTATCCTGGCTTAACTGCAAAGTGGTTTGTCACTGTTTCATGGTCACTGTAATGTAATCAATCAGTGTAGGGTGTATCTTATACATTTTTAAGCACTCTTTTATCCATGAATATGGGATATTGCCAAATGCTTTTTTGTAGTCTATCCATGCCATACATAGATTCTTCCTCTTTTTACAGTTCTCCATTATGACTTTATTTAACAACAAATGATCCTTTGCTCCATATGACTTTCTTTTATCGTCCTTTTGTTCTATTGCCATGATTGAGTTTTCTTCTAAATGACTATAAACTCTGTCGGCATCAATTCCGGTGTATAGTTTTTACATCATCGGAAGGCAAGTTATTGGTCTATAGTTTTTAGGATAGCTTGCAGGTTACCTCTTAAGCAGGAGTATTGTTTTTCCTATTGTTAACCAGGATGGCATCTGTTCGGAGTATGCACTTAAATAGTTCTCATGGCTAAATCTTCATGTAAAGATGTTAATACTTTTAGCCAGAAGTTGCTACTGCATCTGGGCCTGGGGTTTTCCAATTAGGAGATTTTCTTAACTTTGCTTCAATTTCGCTGGCTGTTACTTCATCCCATTTCATATCCTGTACATTTGAACTTCTTACTCTTTCTTTTACTTCTTCTATCTACTCAGCATCTTTGTTATGTTTCACATAATCTTTAGACAGAAAACATTTCTCCAGAATGTAGAGAGTTGCCACCCTCTGCATCATAAAAAATCCCTTGTCAAGGGTCAATACATGAGATTGACCAGAATGGTGTCTGACCAGGACGATTTTGTTAAAGAATGTGATGACTTAATGGGGATGTTGCAGAAAAGAGGTTACCCTTTTAACTTTGTCAATGACATAGCTGAAGAAGTCAAATTAAAAAGAGCTGGGGGTATTTATTCTACACTCTTGGAGAAGCCTGAAGGTTTGAATAGAACCTCTGGCTTGGTCAAAACTGACAGTTTCACTAGGGCATGTGTCCTGCCCTTCACTAGGGATTTTTTTTAACATTAGAAGCATCATTTATGATTTTTGGACCATTTTTTGTTTGGATGAGAAGATCAACAAAAGGATGGGGGGAAAAACCTCTTGTGGTTTACAAAAAGGGCACCTCCTTGAAAGGCCTGGTGGAGAGGAAAAAGTTAAAGGCAGGTCTAGGTGGAACTTTTAAATGTGGGAAGTGTGGACAATGCCCCTATATATTAGACACTGATTCCATTAGAGTCAGAAACTATGGTAGAATTACTACTAATAGGAAGTGTTACTGTTACACCAAGGGAGTGGTATATATTGCAACCTGTATGCTATATGAGGGGTACTATGTGGGGAAGACAATCAGAGCCCTCAAACAAAGAATATATCAACACAACTATGATATACTAAAAAATAAAAAAAACAATGCTTTATTTAAGCATATAAAGGTACACCCGACACAACATTTTTAATTTTTTGTACTTTAACAAGTAGACCTGGGTCCACGAGGGGGGCCCCGACGATGACTTCCTGAATATTTAGAGCTCAAGTGGCAGATCAAATTAAATGCATGTCAACAACCTGGGCTCAATGACAAGTTATCCATTAGTTCTGTATTAAAACTAAAATCAGCTTTTGTATGTGATTTTATTCAAGATCTGCGTTTTAAATCATACTTCAATACATAATATATTAATGTCTATGTGGTTGGTAGGTGGCAATTGGTGTGTTGTAGTGGGCAGTTACTGTGATTATGTGTAACTGTCTTTTTAAACTACTTAATTATTTTACAGGAAATTATGTTTGCTTTGTCAACCAATGGCTGTAAGGGTTAGGGTATTTAAATATGGCATTTTTTTGTATGTTCTTGTTCTGATGAAGTCTTGTGATTTTGACGAAAGCGCTTAACTTTTTTCAATAATTTTTCTGGATTTAGTGCTGCAGTGTTCCTTTGGTGATCCTCTTCATATATGTTTTTCTCCAGAATGTATCTATTTCTTATTTATTTGGTGGTGTTTCGATTCTTTCTGCCTTGTTTTCAAATTCTCTATAAAACTTTTTGGGTCATCAATAAACTGCTTATTTTGTACTTTTTCTTTATATCCATCTGTACAACTTCAAAGTTCTTTTGCCTGTGCTGATATTTTTAAATTATTATTTGCAATAGTGCAAGACAGATCCTGATCTGTTATGATACTGTGCATTGCTTTTATTATGTCTACCTTTCTGAGTATTTTTGTTGATCTGTTCCATCTTCTATACTCTTCTAACTGTGACACTTCTTAATTGTTTTATAATTTTCTCTTTTCAATACTTCCATAATGGCATTTGATTTCTCCTCTTCCATTTCCTTACTGTCCTGTGTTTCTGTGGTAAGACTTTGTTATTAATTTAGCTGCACAGTAATATAGTGGATATAAAAAGTGTACACACCCCTGTTAAAATGCCAGGTTTTTGTGATATAAAAAATGAGACCACAAATAATCATTTCAAAACTTTTCCCACCTTTAAAGTGACCTATATCCTGTAAAATTCAATTGAAAAACAAATCTGTTAAGGGAAAAAAATCTAAAAAATAAATAACGTAAAAAACACTGGTTGCATAAGTGTGCACACCCTTAAACAAATACTTTGTTGAAGCACCGTTTGATTTAATTACAGCATTCAGTCTTCTTGGGTACACACCTGCCATCAGTTAAAGAGATTCTGATTAACCCCAAATAAAGTTCAGCTGACCTAGTAGGATTTGCCTAACATTTACTCAGTTGCCTGCTACAGCAAAAGCCATGGTTCGCAGAGAGCTTACAAAGCATCAAAGGGATCTCATTGTTGAAAGGTATCAGTCAGGAGAAGGGTACAAAAACAATTTCGACAGCAATAGATATACCATAGAACACAGTGAAGACAGTCATTAAAAAGTGGAGAAAATATGGGACAACAGTGCTGTTGCAAAGAAAGTATAGTTGTGTACACTTACCATAAATGTAGATGTTCGTGTGTATTCACTGTTGCAGTCATCACACTTGGGTTATCCTGTCAAGGGCAGCCCTCAGTCAGCCCGAATACCAGAGGCTTAGTATTTCTGCGTCAGTTGCTATTGCTTCAGGACTGACGTCAAGTTGTCAGGGGGGTCATGCCACTGTACTAAACCTGCCCTCTACCAAAAAGTACAGTTTTGTACCTACCATAAATGTAGATGTTCGAGGATCCACATTGCTGCAGTCCTAACTATTGGGTAGTCCGCTGTCCAGTCGGCCCGAATACCAAAGTATATGGCTGACGTCGGTCAGGGCGCATTAGACTGACGTCAGTACATCAGGGTACTAATGCGCATGACCGACGTCATATCCTCAGTCTTTTCTTGCCCCAGATGTCAGAAGACCCTGAAAAGATAAGGCCAAAACCAAAAACTCCAAATATACCTGCACCAAAAATATGTACAATATATACAAAATTACCAGAATATAACCTCACCTACACAACCACCCCTAAACACAGAGGGGAAGGAGGGAGGGTAAATTGGACTGCAGCAATGTGGATCCTCGAACATCTACATTTATGGTAGGTACAAAACTGTACTATGTTCTTCATTCCACATTGCTGCAGTCCTAACTATTGGGTAGAATCCCAAAGCAGAGGTAAGGGAGGCTGGCAAATCATAAGGAAGCAGGAACTGACAACATGCCTTGCAAAATAGCTGTGGCAAAACCAGCCCTAGACTTAGAGTAGAGAGGAAGGTGATAATGCTTAGAGAAAGTATGCACTGAACTCCAAGTAGCTGCCTCCAAAATATCCTTAGTTGCCACCCCCCTTAGAAATGCTGTAGAAGTGGCAGTAGCCCTAGTGGAATGAGGCCTAATCCCAACTGGAATCTCCTTGCCATGATGGGAATAACAAAATGCAATGCAAAACCCAATCCATCTAGAAATAGTTTGTTTTGACACAGGCTTGCCCTGCGAACCCAAAGCAAAAGAAACAAACAACTGCTGAGACTGCCTAAAATCCTTAGTCCTGCTCAAATAATAACGCAATTGCCTGTGTACATCTAAAGTGTGCAAAATCTTTTCCCCTTTATTTTGAGGATCTGCATAAAAGTAGGCAAATGAATAGTTTGGTTTAAAGCCACACTAGAAACCACCTTAGGCATAAAGGAAGGATTAGTACGTAAAGATACCCTATCCTTATGAAAAATCAAAAGGCTCTACTGCCATAAGGGCCTGCAACTCAGAAACCCTTCTTGCAGAAGTAATGGCCAACAAAAAAGCAGTCTTCCATGACAAGTATTTCAATTCAGCAGTAGCCGAGGCTCAAAAGGTTGTAGAGTAAGTTTCTCCAACACAAAATTGAGATCCCAAGCAGGAGTAGGAGCTCTAAGGGGGGTCTTATATTCTTTGCCCCTCTAAGAAATTGCTTGAACAAAGGATGCGAAAACAATGGTGGGTCACAATCATAGTGAGCTGAAATTGCTGCAGCATGAATCTTAATGGAAGAGAAAGACAAACCTTTGTCCAATAACTCAGTAAGATATTGAAGAGCCACACTCAAATTAGGCTCCGAAATCTCCAAATTGTTTGCTGCACTCCAAAATAAAAATCTCTTCCATTTTTCTGCGTACACTTTCCTTGTACTAGGTCTTCTGGCTTCCATAATCACATTTAAAACTTGTTGAGGAAGTTGAGACCTGCTGTCTTTCAAAACAGAATATGCCAGGCTGTTAGATGAAGAGAGTGAAGCTTGACATTGAGCAGGTGACCGTCCCTCTGAGACAACAGGTGTGGAATCAAGGGTAAAGGCCATGGAGGCTTCCTTACCAGACTCCTCAGTAATGGGTACCAGTGCTGCCGAGGCCAATCTGGAGCTATCAAAATCATCCTTGGCTTGTCTTGTCTGACCTTTAGAAGCACCTTTGGGAGAAGAGGCAGAGGTGGAAAAGCATACACATGAAGATTTTTCCAAATGAAAGAAAGAGCATCCACTTTCCAAGCTGTGTGATGAAACCCCTTTGTGCAAAACTTTGGCAGCTGGTGGTTTAGTGGAGAAGCGAACAGATCTATGTCTGGAGTTCCCCATGACACTGTCAATTTTTGAAATACATGAAGATCCAGTTTCCACTCGTGGGGATCCATGATTTGTCTGCTTAACACATCTGCTAAGGAGTTCTGTGCTCCCGGCAGAAACCTTGCCTGAAGAGTTAGTTGCAAGCTGAGCGCAGTCTCCCATAAAATCATTGCTTGCCTGCACAATGGGTAAGAATGTGTTCCCCCTTGTTTGTTGATGTACCACATGACAGTTGTGTTGTCTGTTAGAATCAACACCTGCCCTGGAAGAAGTAACTCCTTGAAAGCCATTAATGCAAACTGGACTGCTAACATCTCTTTCATGTTGATATGTAGATGCTGTAGTCTGGCAGGCCACTTGTCTTGTATCCACTTTCCATTTAGATGAGCTCCCAAGCAATGTCTGAGGCATCTGTCGTTAGTATCTGACTCGCCTCTGGCGGGTCACAGAGAGTCCCTTGTTTAGGTGACATTCCTGAGCCCACCACAAAAATTCCTTTTGAATGCAAGGTATTATTTGAATGACAGTGTCCAAATCCTGGCAGTGCTGTGTCCATACATTTATGAGATACCATTGCAGCTTCCTCATATGCAGTTTGGCATTGGGAAGCACCAGAATACAAGATGCCATGAACCCTAAGGCTTGAAGGACTGTCCTTGCAGTCAGCCCGGACTGAAGAGAAAGTTGATGGAAGTAACTGGAAAGATTCTTTTGTTTGTCCGGGGTTAAAAAGGCCATCTGGGCTGCTGTATTCAGTCTCACACCCAGAAAGCACATGTCTTGAGAGGGTACTAGACTGGACTTTATTTCGTTCACAGAATACCCTAGGCATCTTAGCACTGCTATGACATAATCCAAATGCTGTAGAAGGTCTTCCTTTTCTTGAGCTAGAATCAGGCAGTCGTCCAAGTAAGGATAGATTTGAATTCCTTTTAGCCTGAAGTAAGCTATCACTGGAGCCAGAACCTTTGTGAATACTCTGGCCGCAGTGGATAAGCCAAAGGGCAATGCAGAGAACTGATAATGAGAATTTCCAGCTCGAAAACGCAGATACTTCCTGCAACTCAGCCTTATAGGCACATGAAGGTAAGCTTCCTTGAGATCTAAAGTTACCATCCAGTGATCTTTGCCCAGCAGAGGTAAAAGCTGTTGTAACGTCAACATTTTGAACTTGGGAATGTCCAGATAAGTGTTGAGGATAGATAAATCCAAAATTGGTCTCCACATGTTCCCCTTCTTCGGTACTAGGAACAGGCGAGAATAAAATCCTAGGCCCCTTTCTGGCACAGGAACTGGCTGAATGGCCCCTATTTGGAGCAACAGAAAAATTTGCTTGTGAGCCTCTTTTCTTTGTAGAGGAGGAATGTCTGGCATGCCTTTGAAAGGAGGCAAGGTATGGAAATAAAACCTGTAACCGTGGTGAATGATATCCAGAACCCATCTGTCTTGGGTAATTAAATCCCAATTTTCTTTGAAAAGAGACAGCCTTCCTCCCAAAGGTGCTGCCAGGCGAGAATGTACTGGCAGCTGAAAAGGCAGGTCATTGGGTCTGCTTACGAAAGGACTGACCCCTGCCCTCACCAGAAGTCTGAGCAGGGGAACTCCTGTCCTAGGCCTAAAAGAACCTTGAGCTCTGCCCCTACCACGTCTAGACCTACCCCTAGACTGGGAATCATAAGCAGGATAAGTCCATCCCTTAGTAGGCCAATTTCTACTAAACTTGGAGGCTGCACCTGCAAAAATCCTTAACAGTTTGCATAGACTTAGCCTTGTCCTCCATTTTCTTTAAAACTGCTTCCACAGGCGAACCAAACAACACATCAGACTGCAAAGGAGCATCCAAAATCCTTGTTTTAACATGCTCGGCTAAATTCTGATCTCTCAACCAGGCATGCCTACGAAGAACAGAACCAGTGGCAGCCACCCTCGAGGAGGCCTGCACAGCATCAAAACCACACTGCAAGGAATGTTTACCCACCTGTTCAGACACATGAACTAAATCCTGCAACTCTTTACACTCAATACCTTCTGCCAGAGCATCCACCTTAGATTTCAATTGTGAAAGGAGGTAATTCTGATATTTTAACATGTGAAACTGACAATTCAACGCCCTCATGGCTAAAGTGGAAGAAGTATACACTTTCTTTCCCCATCTATCCAAAGCCCTTGCCTCTTTATCAGGAGGAACAGGATTTTTAACAACAGAGGCCTTCACCCCTTTAGGCCCCTGAGAGACAGTTTCCGGGTCTGCCCTAGGACTCTTAAAAAGATACTTATGAGCTTCAGGCACCCTATAGTACCTATCCGGTTTAACTGGGGCAGGAGGCAAAGAATCAGGATTCAGGGAAGCCTCTGCAAAACATCTTCCACCACATTCAGAACAGGAGGTATAGCTAAAGGCCTATGCTGGGGTAAAAACAAGAATTCCCTAAGCCTCTTTCTGGAATCAGAGAAATCTTGACCTTCCCATTTAAAATGCTCCCTCATGGAATGCAGGGTCTCTGAAAATGAAAAATCCTCAGGAGGAGAAGCTGAAGGAGTAGAATCATCCACATCAGAATCAGAATAAGGAGGATACTCCTGCAAGTCTTCAGCCGAAGACTCAGAAGCCTACGAACAGTGTTCAAAACTCTCAAACTCAGGTTCCACCCTAGGCCTCTTATCAGGAGGGGGCATGGAACCTCTAATCATAGTAATCAAATCCTCTGCCATTTTAAGCATATGTTTCTTAGGCAAAGACCCTGAAGCACTAGGAGAAACCCCCACTGAAGCTACACTTGGCCTGCCTCTCAAAGAAGCCTTGGAAACAGAGGGGCAGGCTCTAACCACCTTAGGAAGAGAGGAAGAAGAACAGCCACCTGAGAAGCCCCTCAGGCTGGCCTACTTCCTGAGAGGATACATCCTGTAACAATAAAGTCTCTCCCTGAGACTCCAAAGAAACACCTGGCAGAACCTCCGGCTCCACTGAGCCTTCTAAAGAACCGGCGTCAGGGACTGTCGGTTCTTCCCCTCTAGGCTTTGCTGCTTTGTCCTTGCGCTTTTGCCAAGCGGGCATCGGAGCATCCGACGGCATTTTATAATTACAACGCTTCCCAAAACTAACCTGGCACAGTCTAACCTTCTCTTAATAGTGCGTTTGTTAAATCTAGCACAAGAGCGGCATCCAACAACGTCGTGCTCAGGCCCTAAACAAGGTATACACAAAGTATGGTAATCCCTATGAGGTATCTGTTTCCCACAAGAAATACAGTTATTCACTTTTTCTGACATCCGGTTAAATACTGAGGCAAGAAAAACCAAAATATTCCCCACGGGTACTTAGCCAACTTTGATTCGGTCTGAAACTCTGACTTCAGAAACTTTCAGAACGCCAACCTGCACTCGCAAAATTGCTTCTGCATCGGACCATGCGGCAAAAAAGACTGAGGATATGACGTCGGTCATGCGCATTAGTACCCTGACGTACTGACGTCAGTCTAATGCGCCCTGACCGACGTCAGCCATATACTTTGGTATTCGGGCCGACTGGACAGCGGACTACCCAATAGTTAGGACTGCAGCAATGTGGAATGAAGAACATCTATGCCCTGTCTCCCCTTTTTTCTTTTAACTAATTCTTCTGTCATTTCCTTTTTAACAATATATAGTCTCTTTGCTCTGTATCTCATTAATTTCTTCTCTCTCTCACTTATTTGAAAAAAAAAAAAAATATTAAAAACATTTTAATTTTTCTTTGTAACTAATTATTACTTCTACCGATCATTAGCAGCATCTTTTATTGTGTAATGTAGTGTACATGGCATTAGACTGTATACCGCCTGTTTTATTTTTCTTTGCCATTAAGTGATGTACTTCACCTGTATTTTTCTTTGCCATTAAGTGATGTACTTCACCTGTACATTGAACTAGATTGTATGCCTGCTCTTTGCATTATGAAATGTACCCCATGTAATTTTTTGAAACTCTAGTGTGCATATTAACTAGATGTGTCAGTGCATATAGTACTATAACTTCAGTTTTTTTTGTATATTTCTTTTTTAATTATTTATGTTAACAGTTTGTCATGGAGCTTATCTCCCCAGGCCTCTACTGAAAATAGAAATATATCCAGTTAGACTAGCCTGGTCAACAAATGTAAAATAATAAATAAAATAGTATAAAAACAGGCAGCCAATGCCATTACATCAGTTTTTCTTGCCCCAAATGACAGGAGCCCCCAAACAGGGAGCTAAGTTATGGTGGAAAAACACCACCAGTAAAAAGTAAATACCAATAGCCCTGTAAGGAGTGAGGAAGAGAGAAAGAGAGAGACAAGGGGGCTGGAGGGTGGGAAACCAGGACTGCAACAGTGAATATACTCAAACATCTACATTTATGGTAAGTGTACACAACTGTACTATGTTCTTCGTGTTTCACTGTTGCAGTCATCACACTTGGGTTGATTCCCAAAACTGAAGACAGGGTGGAGGCAGTCAAGAAAAGTTGGGGCTGGCTAGTATGCCTTGCAGGACTGCTGTTGCAAAGACCGCCATGGATTTGGAAAAGATAGGCAGATGGTAATGCTTGGTGAAGGTATGAACAGAACTCCAAGTAGCAGCTTCCAGAATGTCCCTGGTAGAGACTTCTCTGAGAAAGGCTGTAGAGGTTGAAGTTGCCCTAGTGGAATACGTTCTGACCCCCCTGAGGGGGTGGTTTCCCATGGTGTTTGCAACAGAAATGGATACAATGTGCTATCCATTTGGAGATGGTTTGTTTTGCTATGGCCTTGCCCTCTGCCCCTGGTGCAAAGCTGACTAGTAACTGGTCAGATTTCCTGAAGGGCTTAGTCCTATCAAGGTAGAATCCTAGATGTCTGTGCACATCTAAAGAGTGCAAGATCCTTTCCCCCTTATTTTGAGGATTAGGGAAAAAGGTGGGCAAATGGCTAGATTGGTTGAGAGCCACACTGGACACCACTTTAGGCATAAAAGTTAGCTTAGTCCTGAGGAAGACCCTGTCAGCATGAAAAATAATGAAGGGTTCCACAGCCATAAGTGCTTATAGCTCAGACACTCTTCTAGCTGAAGTGATGGCAAGAAGCAAGGCTGTTTTCCAAGAGAGGAATTTTAACTCTGCTGATGCTGCAAGCTCAAAGGGGGTAGCATGAGCTTTTCCAACACAAAATTAAGGTCCCAAGCAGGGGTGGGGGCTCTTCTTGGTGGCCTTACGTTGTTAGCCCCTCTCAGGAACTGCTTGATGAGAGGGTGAGAGAAGAGTGGTGGCTCAGTGCTGTAATGAGCAGAGATAGCAGAGGCATGGATCTTAATGGAGGGGAAGGACAGGCCTCTGTGGAGTAGGTCTGCTAGGTAATCTAGGACGAGAGGTAAGGAGGGCTATGCTGTATCCGCTCCTTTAGTGTGAATCCAGGAACAATACCTTTTCCACTTATCAGCATAGGATTTCCTTGTACTGGGCAGCCTGGCTTCACGTATGACATCCAGCACCTGGTTGCTTAGGCTGGCCACTGGAGGAGAATTCAAGGAATAAGCCAGGCTGCAAGGTTCAGGGTCTGCAATTGCGGATGCAAGATCTGTCCCTCTTGTTGAGTCAGAAGGGTTGGTATCTGGGGTGGGTGCCATGGGGCACTGGTGACAGACTGCACAGTAGTGGGTACCAGTGTTGGTGGGACCAGTCTGGGCAATCAGGATTGCCCTTGGTCTTTACTACCTTATCTTGAGTAATACTCTTGTAAGAAGAGGCAGAGGGGGATATCCATAGATTGAGAGGTTTACCCACTGGAAGGGTAGGGCATCCACTTTCCAGGTCTTGCTGTGAGGTACCCTGATGCAGAATTTGCTGAGCTGGTGGTTGTAGGAGGAGGCAAATAGATCCACCTTCCGGGTACCCCATTTCTGGGTCACAAGGCTGAAGGTGTTGTGGTTTAATTGCCACTCGTGTGGGTCTAGGAGATTTCTGTTTAAGTTATCTGCCAGAGAGTTTTCGTTGCCTGGTAGGAATTGAGCTTGCAGGTGAATATGCATGGCTGAGGCCGTGTTTCACAGAGTCATGGCTACCCTGCAGAGTGGGTAAGAGTGGGTTCCCCCCTGTTTGTTGATGTACCACATCACTGTGGTGTTGTCAGTTTTGATTAGTAGGGGCCCCGGTGAGAGTAGGCATCTGAAAGCTGTCAGAGCATGCTGAACAGCTAGCATCTCTTTTTGGTTGATGTGCAGATGAATTTGGTTTGGGCTCCAGTGGCCCTGAATGCACCTGCCATCCAGATGTGCATCCCAGGCAGTCTGATGCATCTGTGGTTAGGGTCTGGGCAGTGTGGGGTTGTATAAAGGGAAGTCCCTTGTTGTGGTTGCATGCTGCTGCCCACCAAAGAAACTCTTTCCTTAGACAAGGTATTATAGGTATGATAATTTCCAGGTCCTGAGAATGTTGGCACCAAAGATGTCTTAAGTACCATTGAAATTTCCTCATATGCAGTCTGGCATATGGAATTAGTAGAATGCAGGAGGCCATGAACTCTAGAGCCCGCAGTATTTTCCTTGCAGATAGCTGGGTTCTGGTGGCCATTTGACCAAAGTAGCCTGCCACATAGGCTTGTTTTTCTGGAGTAAGGAATGCCATTTGGGATGCTGTGTCCAAGCTTGCTCCCAGGAATACAATTTTTTGACCTGGGACTAGTTTGGATTTCTTTTCGTTGATAGTGTACCCCAGGGAGGTTAGAAGGTCCTTTATAAATGTCAGGTGCTGCAACAGCTTTTTCTGACGGTCTGCCTGAATCAGGCAATTGTCCAAGTAAGGGTAAATTTGAATATTTCTCTGTCTGCAAAAGGCAATGGCTGGAGCCAGGCATTTTGTGAAAACTCTGGGAGCAGTGGACAAGGCAAAGGAAAGTGCAGAGAACTGATAATGCATAGATCCTGCCCTGAAACGTAGATATTTCCTGCAGGAGTCATTGACTGGGATGTGCAGACAGACCTCCTTTAGGTCTAGGGTAGCTAACCAGGCATCTTTAGACAGCATAGGGAGAAGCTGTTGTAGGGTAAGCATTTTGAATTTTAGTGCAGAGAACTGATAATGCACAGATCCTGCCCTGAAACATAGATATTTCCTGCAGGAGTCCCTGATTGGGATGTGCAGACAGACCTCCTTTAGGTCTAGGGTGACTAATCAGGCATCTTTGGACAGCATAGGGAGAAGCTGTTGTAGGGTAAGCATTTTGAATTTTGGTACCACCAGGAAGGTGTTTAGAATGGATAGATCTAAGATTGGGTGCCAGGTGCCCTCTTTTCTGGGTACCAGGAAAAGTCTGGAATAAAAATCTTGGCCTATCTCTTCTGTAGGAACAGGCTGAAATGCCCTTATGGAGAAAAACTTCTTCTGCTTTGGTGCCAAACAGGTTTTCCTTGTTTAGAGGAGCGTCCAATAATTTTGATTTGACATGGTCTGGCAAGGTCCGCTCCTTAAGCCAGGCATGCCTTCTAAGAACAGAACCTGTGACTGCTGCCCTGTAAGATGCTTCCAGGGCGTCAAACCCATCTTGCAGGGTATGCTTGCTGACTTGGTTTGTAGAATGCATAAGCTCCTGTAATTCTTTATTTTCTGCACAGTCAGGAAAGGTTGATAATTTTTGCTTAATAAGTTCCATAGTATGTTGCTGGTATTTCAGCATATGGAACTGACATTTCAATGCTCTAATGGCACGAGCTGCAGAGGTGTATACGTTTTTTATCCCATCTGTCTAAAGCTTGGGAATCCCTGTCTGAGGGGGTGGGATTCTTATCTGTAGATGCTTTTTCTCCTCTGGGTCAGCAGTAGGATTTTTGAAGAGAAATGTGTGAGAGTCAGGGACTTTGTAGTACCTGTCAGGTTTCCTTGGAGCAGGGGGTAAAGTATCAGGAGTTAGACTAGATTCCATAAAGACATCATCCACAACATCCAGAACAGGAGGGATAGCTAAGGGTCTATGCTGTAGTAAATCTAAAAATTCCCTGAGTCTCTTTTTTAAGGTATTTTTAGTTGTAGCTTGTACTCTTGCCCTTAGAAACTCTGTAGTTTTAGAAAGAACTGAAGATGCGAAAGAAGTTGTCGCTTTATGTCGAATATCGGTAGTGCGAAGAACTTCCTCAGAAGCCGGTGCCTGCACAGCGGCTCCAGACCCATCCAAGGTAGAGACATCCGCAGGTTCCATAGTCAAAGAAGAGTCTTGCGGCATACCGGACTCCGAACGGGTCTCGGTAGTGGCCTGCAAATCCATCAAAGCAGGCATCAGGGGCTGCGAAAGCGCCTGAGTACCAGCGAACTGGCGACTAGCTTAACGGAAGCGTCGTCAGCAGTTTTGGACCTGTGCGGTCTGTCTTTGTCTTTATCCTTAAGTTTTTTCAGAAGATCAGTAGTTGGATGGCTTACCGAAGATATTTCGGAATATGGAGATCGAGAACGAAAGTATTTAGCTACAATAAGGGCTCGACGATGAATAGTTCGGGCGTTGAACAAAGCACAAAACAGACAGAGAGGTATGACGTGGTCTGGGCCTAAACAGGTGAAGCAATAAGAATGGAAATCTTGGTGTGGTATTTGCTTTCCACAGGCGAGACAATTGTTAACTTTTTCTGATATCAGTTAGAGCTAGAAAAAAGGATCCCCAAAGGGGTACTTAGCTTTAGAAGACTTCAAGACAATTAAATTTCGGAAACGAAAACTCAGGTAGCGGCCGACCGGCACTCATGTGAACTGCTTCTGCTTCGGGCTCCTCAGCAAGAAAGACTGATGTAATGGCATCGGCTGCCTGTTTTTATACCCCTGATGACCTAACATCAGTCCTGAAGCGACAGAAACTGACGCAGAAATACTAAGCCTCTGGTATTCGGGCCGACTGAGGGCTATCCCTGGCAGGATAACCCAAGTGTGATGACTGCAACAGTGAAACATGAAGAACATCTGGACGTCCCTCCAAAAGTACTGGTTGTGTACTACATGTGACAACAATCTCCCATATTCTCCATATGTCTGGACTAAAAACATCTAGGCCCTGCTAAAATTTGCAAAACAATATAGCAAGTCTCCTAAATGTATGTGAGAAAATGTGTTACGGTCTGATGAGACCAAGGTTGAACTTTCTGGTCACAATTCCAAAAGATACATTTGGCGCTAAAACAACACCTCGCATCACCAAAAGAACACCATCCCCACAGTGAAGCATGGTGGTGGCAGTATCATGCTTTGGGGTTGCTTTTCTTCAGCTGGAACTGGGGCTTTAGTCAATGTGGTGGGAATTATGAAAAGTTACAAATACCAGTCGCTTTTGGCCCAAAACCTTCAGGCTTCTGCTAGAAAGCTGAAGATGAACACGAATTTCACCTTTCAAGATGACAGTGACCCCAAGAATACATCCAAATCAATAAAAGAATGGCTTCAACAGAAGAAAATTAAAGTTTTGGAATGGCCCAGACCTAATCCAATCGAAAATCTGTGGGGTGACCTGAAGAGGGCTGTGCACAAGATATGCTATCGCAATCTGAGAGATATGGAGTGCTTTTGCAAGGAAGAGTGGGCAAATATTGCTAAGTCAAGATGTGCCATACTGATAAGACTCCTACCCAAGAAGACTGAATGTTGTAATTAAATCAAAAGGTGCTTCGACAAACTATTAGTTTAAGGGTTTGCACACTTATGCAACCAGCTTATTGTATTTTATTTATTTTATTTTTATTTATTTAACATTTGTTGACCGGGAAAGTCCGACTAGGTTCCACAGATCCTGTTTTCAGCAGAGGCCCGGGGAGAAATGTATGTTTTTTTATTTTTTATATTTTTTCCCCTAACAGATTTGTTTTTCAATTGAAATGTACAGGTTATAGGTCACATTAAAGGTGGGAAAAGTTTTGAAATGATTTATTGTAGACTCATTTTTATATCACAAAAACCTGGCATTTCAACAGGGGTGTGTGTACACTTTTCATATCCACTGTATATTTATTTACTTCTGTCATATTGCATGAATTTCTATGAACAGCCCTAATTACTGTGTTTCATCAAACTTCTAACTTTTGGGGTTTCATTGACTTTCTGTCTATTTCTTTCATTGATCTTAACATGTCTGTCCATCTCTATTAAATCAAACAACTCTTCTCTTATATCATTTTATTCTAAACTGAGGGCACATTCTTTGTTCTACATTTCCTGTGGGCATTCTACAGAAAGTTCCAGAGCATCTTCCTGTGCCACATTCTCTTCAGTTTCATCAAGTGTCATTCATTGCTCTTTCATAGGGGAACTCACTGGCCTATCATTCCACAACACTGACTGCATCAGAGTTGCCACAGTTTCTTGTTCCCTCCCTTGTTGTGCAACTTCAACTGAACTTTTGTACCGGTTTCTTATGGAAGGCACCAAAGTATCTTAATATTGCAACTGATCAGACGTTTCTTGCTCCGTTGGATTCTCCTTAATTTGGGGATCCATTGCTCTATCTTGCAGTGGTGTTATCAGAGTTAGATTCCCTACACTAAATCCTTCACTTTACTGGTAATCCATAATAAGACATTATGTAACATAACGTTCCATCTGTGTTGTTCATTTGGGTTCACGTGGGTTCGGATCCAATCCTTGGCTCCGACTCAGCCATTGCAATAGCTTGTGCCAACCAAAAAGATCTCTAGCTCCTCCCTTACCCATAATGCACCCTTCCCATATTGCCTCAGATCTTGTTTCCAGATACAGAACTATCTATAAATAATTATGCGAAAAGTTAAGGTATAAAAGAGTACATATATAGACAGTGAGACTATCTCTGAAGCTCAGCACAAGGAATTGACAATATAGGCCTACTTGCTCTTTTAGGAGTCCAAAGGTAAGGGGTTGGAAAGTGGGTTGTTGAAAAAGAATGAAAATGGACAACACAGATGGAATGTTATGGTGAGTACATAAAGAATAGTTGTATAAGAACTTACCATAACCTTAGATGTCCTTCTCTTCTATGTTGAAGTACTCATAACAGTAGGGAGTTGCTGCTTGCAGCTCCACCGTCCAGCCAGTATACCAAAGTCTTTGTTTCAGGAGGGTATGTGTGACGTCTCTTACCAGGGCCATAAACCGACGTTGGGTATAAAAGTGACGTCTGCACGTACCCTCATCAGGATTGTTTTGCCGCATACAGTAGTGCTTCTGAAGTTTTCCCAGGAGGGTCCTAATATGAGACCCTTAGACTTGCATGTAGGCTATTCCCAGGGCAGTAGGATGGGTTTGTAGGTTGAGACCAGGGGAGATGATGACAATGTGCCCACAGGTGATACCTGGGGTAGTAGTCAGAAAGCGACAGGGGGTACATGGGCGGGACTGAATACTGCAACATAATAACGTTATGGTAAGTTCTTACACAACTATTCTATGTCCTTCTATTCTCATGTTGCAGTATTCATAACAGTAGGGAGAGTACCAGAGCTTTAAGTATGAACCTGGGAGGAGGAAGGGCTCCTGTGGTCAAGTAGACCCTGTAAGATAGTCCTGGCAAATCCTGCTCTAGCACAGGATGCTATGTCCAGCTTGTACTGTTTGGTAAAGGTGTGTACCGAGGTCCATGTAGCTGCTTTTAAAATGGAAGAGGAGTCTATGCCTTTGAAAAAGGCAGTAGAGGAAGCAGCTGCAGCTGCAGCTGGTAGAAAGAGGTTTACTATTACCTTGTAAGGATTTCCCATGGTGGAAGTAGCACAAAGAAATGGACTTAGAGATCCATGAGGCAATGGTCTGCTTAGAGACAGCTTTCCCTAGGGCTTTGGAATGGAAGGAAATAAATAATTGATCTGACTTCCTGATATCTTTGGTTTTGTCTAAGTAATATCGAAATTGTCTGTGTACATCCAGGGAATGTAGGGTCCTTTCTGAGGCATTTTTGTGGATGAGGGTAAAAAACTGGTAGGTTAATGGATTGATTCAATGAGAGTTCAATAACTACCTTGGGCATGAAGGAAGGGTTGGTTCCGAGGACTACTCTGCCTTGTGGAAAACAAGGTAGGGAGAGGTGGCCATAAGGGCTTGGATCTCTGAGACCCTCCTGGCGGAGGTAAGGGCTACTAGCAGGATTGTTTTCAGTGTGCATAGTTTCAGGGAAACAGAGTGTGCTGGTTCAAAGGGGGGGGGGGCGAGGTTAGCTTTTCTAATACAAAGTTTAGGTCCCACAGAGGAGGGATGGGTCTTTGTGGGGGTTTGATGTGGAGGACTTCAGAAAAAGTTTCACTTCCAGTCTGGATGTCAGAGGGGGAGAAATGGGCAAACAAACGAAATGGCAGACAAATGGACTTTGACTGAAGAATATGTTGGTCCTGATTGGAGTAGGTCACATAAGTGGGATAGAACCTTTGGTATGGGAGTAGTGAGGGGGTCCTGGTTGTTCCTATGACAGCAACTGGAAAATCTGTGCCACTTAGATACATAGTTTCTCCTAGTGCTAGGAGTGTGTCCTCTGAATAAAGGTGTCTGTAAGGGATTAGAATCCTATCACCCATAAAATCAATTTTAGGTTGTTCACCTGTGGGTGTAGCAGGGACTCCTTGTTCTGTGTGAGTAGGTCTACATGGTGGGGTAACCTGTGGTGATTGCCCTTGGCTAGAGAATGTAGGAGGGGAAACCAATGCTGTCTTGGCCAAAAGGGGGTCACCAGCAGGATTTTTGTTTTGTCCTTCTGAATTTTTAGGAGGACATTTTGAATTAGAGTGAAGGGGGGATGTACAGGTACACCCCCCCCATGGGAAGGAGAAGGCGTCCACTTTCCAAGCTTGTGAATGTGGGTTCCTTGTGCAGAAGTTGGGCATCTGCCTGTTTAGTGGGGAGGCAAATAGGTCTGCTTGTGGAATACCCCACCTGCGTATCAGGTCTATGAAAACCTCTCTCTGAAGCATCCATTCATGAGAGGGGGCAGAGGTTCTGCTGAGTGTGTCTCCCATAACATTCTCTACTGACGGGATATACATGACTAATAAGTGGACCCTGAGAAAAGCGGCTAGGTTCCATATCTGGATGGTCCGGCTGCATAGTGGACATGACCTGGTTCCCCCTTGCTTGTTTATGTGCCACAGGACAGTCATATTGTCTGTGATTACATTTAGGGGTCCTGGCAGGACAAAGGGCTTGAATGTTAGAAGGGCTGACAGCAGTGCCCTCAATTCTTTGATGCTGATGTGATACTTTTTCCTTAGAGAAGACCATTTTCCTTGTACTGAGAGGTGCTGTTGTTTTGCTTGTAACACTGCACCCCAGCCCAGATCTGAAGCATCTGTGGAGAGCTGCTGTTGTGGGGCTGGAATTTGGAGGCTGGTCTGCATTGCAGAGATCCACCACTGGATCTCCTTTTTTAGGCACAGGAGAAGTGAAAGTGGAGAGCCCAAAGGTTGCGAGTGTTGGGTTCACAGGTTTTTAACATCCACTGAATTTTGCGCATGTGGAGTCTTGCCAAAGGCAGCATGGGTATGAGGGATGCCATGTGACCTAACACTCCCAGGAATTCCTGAGCTGTCACAGCATTTTGGGTAAGGATCTGACTGAAGTACAGGCAGAGTTCCTGAATCCTTTGGTCTGAGAAGAAGGCTTTCATGCAGTCTGTGCGGAGTCTGCACCCCAGGAAAATCAAATCCTGTGAATGATCAGGTGAGACTTTTCTACATTTAGCGTGAACCCCAGAAGAGTGAGGGTGTTCGACTCCTGTTATAAATGAAGAAGTAGGAGTTGGTGGTCTTGATGAAGGATGAGCAGGTCGCCCAAGTATGGGTATATTTGTATACCCTGGGTCCTGCAATGAGCAATGAAGGGGGCCAGACACCTTGTAAATACTTGGGGGGGGGCAGAGGAGAGACCAAAAGGCAATGCAGAGAATTGAAAATGACAGGAGCCTACTGAAAATCTGAGGAATTTATTGTAATCCGGATGAATGGAGATGTGGACGTAGGCAACCTTGAGATCTAGTGCTGCCATGAATGCCTGGGAGGGGATCAGAGGCAAGAGAAGTGGTAAGGTGATCATTTTGAAACTGGGAACGTGGAGGAAGTGGTTTAGAAATGATAGATCCATGACAGGTCTCCAAGGACCCTCTTTCCTTGCTACTAGAAACATTCTGGAATAGAAACCTATGTTTCTTTGAGGGTGGGCACTGGTGCTATGGTGCCTTGATTTAGAAGTTGATGAAGGATGGGTGGGAACAGGTGGATTTGGTTTTCTGGTGATTGGGGAATACCTTGGAAAAGTGGGAGCATCCACCAAGTCATGTAATATCCTCTTTGGATGATGGAGAGGAGCCATTGTTCTGCTGTTAGTCTCTGCCAGGAGGGAAGGGAGAGGGTGAGGTGAAGGGATAAGGGTGTTGCTGGATACAAGGGGGATGAGTCACAGTGGAGGAGGCCTGAATTGGTCAGGCTGGCTCTGAAAGGGTGTGGTAGAGGAGCTGGTGGGGAATATGGGGGTAGAAGTCTTCCTCGGCTGTCTACGTCCCTTTGATTGTGTCACTGAATGAAAAGATTGCCTTCTAACAAAGGAGGGCTTCTGAGGGTAATTCCTATGATATCTAGGAATAGGGGATACCAGAAGGTGTTTGAGGTTCTGCAGTTCTTTACCCTTCTCTTGTAGGGATTTGAGAAGCTGAGCAGAAGCTTGCCCGAAAAGGGCCTTATTGTCTAAGGGTGCATCCAGTAGTTTAGTTTGAACATCCACGGGGAAGGGCCATATGTGTTTGGTAGTTCGAAGCCCTAATGGCCAGAGTGGAGGAGGTATATACCTTTTTGCCTGTCCTGTCCATAAATTTAATGTCTTTATCAGTTGGGTAAAGAGCAGTAGATGGTAGTTGTCTACATGTCTTATCTGCAGAAACAGCTATAACAGCTGGGTCTGCTGGAGGGTTCCTGAAAAGAAACTGTGTTTAGCTGCTGGGGGTTGAGAGTCAGGAGACTGTGAAGCAGCTAGGAAGGCGTCCTGAAAAGCAGTCAGTAAGGGATGCACAGCTGAGGGAGATGGTTGCTCCATTTGCAAAAGGTCAAAGTACCTTTTCTTGGAGTCTGAAACGTCAGAGGCCTGCCACTTAAAATGTTCCCTCATGAGGGAAATAGTATCCCCAAAGGTGAATTCTTCTCCTGGGGATTCAGGAGAAATAGAGTCCTCCTCCTCTGGTGTAATGAATTCCTTGAGGGATTCAATTTGTGCTTCATAGGAAAAAGGAGCAGTCTTCCTCAGACACATGGAGGGGTGGTTGAGGCGTGACATAAGGCCTGAAAAGCCTTAAACAGACTGTGAGAGAATGATTCCCAACCTGGCATCAGAGTACTTGTTTTTTTGCTTCCTTTTCAAGGGAGTCGTAGCAGCAGACAGAAGGGAAGCGGACATTGGCCTAGCATGACTTGGAGGAGCAGGGGCTTCCAAAAACACGAGGTGTGGTTCCCCTCTGCCATCAGACTCTGATGGCTGAATTACCTCAGCGGACGTACCTTCATTTTGCCGCACCCCGGCTTCCGTTAAGGTTCCCGGGCTTGCTTTGGTAACCGTCGTCTGAATGGAGTCCTGGTCTTCAATCACCTCTAGAGTCTGCTTGGATGCCTGAGGTGCAGCCTGGGATTCTGGCCTAAGTTTTTTCACCTTCTTCCTAGGCAGCTTGTCGGATGGGTCTACTCCTCCCGCCATGCCTAACGCCAAGCGCCGGAGTCTTTGGTTCTCTAGATATAGTTTCAAAGCCACTAATCGGCTAAGGAGAGTCTTGGGGACGAAGGACTTACAAATTGAACAGGAGGCATGGTTGTGGGCCTCGCCTAGACAAAAAACACATTTATCGTGTGTGTCCTTGTGCGGAATCTGTCTCCCACAAGCAGACTTCCCTTTCCTAGCTGACATGCAAGTCTAAACAGTAAGCAAATTAAGCAAAAAAACCCCACAGGGCACTTATCTGTAATGGCCAAAAGCGGTCGTCTGATCTTTAACAATCTGGAATTCGGTCGTCTGAAGAAATGCGATGTAGAAGTGGAACTGTCCAATGATCACTGCAGCAGAAAAAGTCTGATGAAGGTACGTGCAGACGTCACTTTTATACCTAACGTCAGTTTATGGCCCTGGTAAGAAATGTCACACGTACCCTCCTGAAACAAAGACTTTGGTATACTGGCTGGACGGTGGTCCTGCAAGCAGCAACTCCCTACTGTTATGAATACTGCAACATGAGAATAGAAGGACATCTTCTTTATCTGATGATGTCAATTTTCATTGAATCCTCAACCTGTGGGACTGAGTCCCCAGCTACCCTAGATCCTGAGTGAACTCAAGGAAGGGTGTTCCTTAGCACCATTAAACCAAATGATGCTTTTCCCCTGTAGACCAAGTCCAATTTGTAATGAGTAACAAAGGTATGGGGGGGTAGCCCAAGTTGTGGCTGCACAAACATCACCCATGGACGCTCTAGCTTGAAATACTGACGAAGTCACCATGGCTCTAGTTGAATGGGCTTGCAATGGTTTTGGTAAAGTAATACTCTGTTGCTTATAAATTAATGAAATACAATCTGTGTTCCATCCAGCCAATGTTACTTTGGTCACTGGTTTGCCCAATCTTACTTCTGAGAAGGAAACGAAGAGTTGGTCAGATTTCCTGTTATTTTTTTGGCCTATGAAGGTAAAAACGTAACTGTCTGTGAACATCTAATAAATATAGTAAGTTTGTTTGTCTTTTAGGCTTTTCCCGGTTAGGGGTTGCCACAGCGGAACTCCGGTCCGCTAATGATTGGCAGTCGATTTTTATGGTGCCGAGTTGCCAGCCCTACGCCCAACCTTCAGTGAAGGCACACCCATTCACGCATGTCTTTCGGAGGCCACTCGACCACGGGGAGGACATGCAGACTCCACACAGAAGTATTTGCCTTTATTGGAAACTTTAGGAAAAAATACTGGAAAACTGATGGATTGGTTGATTTTGGTGTTGGATACTATTTTAGGTAGAAAAGATGGGTTAGTACCTAATATAACCATATCTTTATGAAAGATCAATTATGGTGATTGTGATGATAAGGCTTGAATCTCTGAAATTCTTCTTGCAGAGACTATGGCTAATAAAAACATAGCTTTCCAAGAAAGGAACTTGAGATCACATTTAGCTGCTGATTCAATAGGAGGTTATATGACTGCCTGCTGCACCAAATTCAGGTACCAAGGGGGAGTAGGGTCTTTATAAGGGGGGGGGGGGTTAGTAAGAGAGTTCCTTTCAGAAAGGCTTTACAGATCTTGTTTGAAGCAACTAGCGAACCTTGAAAACCAATATGAAAATTGGAAACTGCAGGTAACTGTACCTTGATTGTTGTAGATGCTGTTCCTTCATTAAACAGCTGGGCTAAAAATTCAAGGATACTATAGATCGGGGCTGAAATGGGATCCAGATCATTTTGCAGTGTCCAGTAGACAAATCTCTTACATTTCCTCAAGTACAGTTTACCTGTAGATGGCTTAATAGAGGGTAAAAATATGTGACAGACTGAAGAAGAGAGCTTAGGTTGTCTGGCTATCAACGGAACTGGAGAAGCCAAGCATTTAGGCTGAAAATGGAATTTTCTGATTAATCATACCTGTCGGGTGAGACAGGAGGTTTGGAGATGGGTCCAGAATCCGTGATTATTTAAGTAAGTAAAGCCAAAGGAAGGGGAGCCAAATCTATTGAGGCCAATACGATGCAATGAGGATTACTTTGCTCTTCACCAGACATTTCTGGATTAAAGGAGTTGGGGGAAAGGCATAAAGGAGACTGGGGGCCAAGTGTGAAGAAGACCATCCCTTGGTGATTCCCCTTGTGGGGGGATCAGGGCAAAATAGCTGCTGCATTTGTTGCTTAAAGGAGATGCAAAAAGATCACAGCAAGGCTGGCCCCATTTACAGAATACCTTTCCACCACTATCTAGATCTAAACTTCTCACTGACTGGCCAAACTACAGAGAACTTAGAAACTTGACCAAGAAACACACTGGCAAAGATAAAAAGGAGTTTTAATTCAACCCACCTACAATACTAAAATCTAATCCTAAAAAATTCTGGAACTCAATCAACCAAATATTACATCCTGGAAACCCTTCTAGTCCCAATCCCTAACCAAATAAAACATCTGAAGACACTGTCACAATCTCTAACACCTACTTTATTGACAATGTTACAAAAGATGATTAATGCACCCCCTTCCCCTGTGAGTAATCCAAACCACTCGGTCCTACCTTCTGGTTCAGACCAATCCAAACTCTTCTCTTTAAAACCTGTATCTGCTAATTTTATCAAATCTCTACTCTCCAAACTAAAACCTTGCTGTACCTCTGCTGTTAACATTCCTTCTTACTTCCTCCAACTAGCAGCCAATACTATTGCTCTACCTGTATCCATCTTGATTAACCCCTCCATCTCTGAGTCTCACGTTCCATCCATCTGGAAAGAATTCTATACACTACCTATCCACAAAGGAGGAAAATCCCAAGAAATCTCTAATTTTAGTCCTATAACCATTCTGTCATCCCTCTCAAAGCTACTTGAGAAATGTATACACAAGCAAACTCTGCAATATCTTTACAGGAAAATCTACTTTCTCCTACACAACATGGTTTCTGCCCAAAGCACAGTACTAGTACCGCCCTAATCTCCTTCACTAACACTATTTCCTTGGCTCGTGATAACAACAAACTTGTTTCCTGTTTATTTCTAGATCTATCTATAGCCTCTGACACTGTTTCACACTCTCTTCTTCTTACAAAACTGATTAATCTTAATTTCTCTCCTGCTACTATCACCTGGTTTTCCAGCTATCTCTCTGATAGATTACAATCAGTGAAATGGCTCTTTGCAGTCTCCCCTCCTTATAAAAATGGGAGTTCCACAAGGATCCATATTGGGTCCATTGCTATTTAATATCTGCCAATCTATCTATAACTCTTGCCTTCAGTCATCTCTTGTTCAATATGCAGATAATTCTACTGTGATCACCATCTCAGACTCTCCCTCTGGTCTCATTGATACTAGTCAAGCAGCCTTTACATCAGTTGAAACCTGACTCGCAAACAACCAACTAATCCTAAATCCCCAAAAAAACACACTCCTACTCTTTCTCTGAAAAACTCTTACCCACCTTAAATCTTCTTTTTCTATATTGTCCCTTAATAACACTCAAATAGTACCTGAACCTAACTCCATACTCCTAGGTGTCACTATAGATGATCAACACATAAATAACTGCATCAAGAAAACCCATCGGAAACTAGGTCTCCTACACAGAAATAGAAAGATTCTCACCTCCAAAGTGAAAGTAACCCTATCTCACACTTATCTGCTACCCAGTCTACTATATGGTTCTCAAATACTCACAAAATTTAACACCTCACTCCTAGCAAAACTTAACTCAGCCTATAACAGAGTAGCCAGATTGTCTGCCCAACATACTTATAAAACTCATCACTGTGTCTCACTTAAACTGGCTGGAACTACCTAACCTACCTAACCTGCTTCTGCTCTCTCAGTTTCAGATCTTACACTCTATTATATATCAACCTCTTCACTGCTCTAACCTATTCTCCCTCATATCCAACTATTCTCCAACTAGATCACACTGTAGCTCTGACCAGGACCTACAACTTATCTAAAAACCTAGAACAAAAATAGGAAGCAACCTATATAGTTACCATCCTACCATAGCATGGAATAAGCTTCCACTTCAAATTAGATTACTAAATCAACCAAAACAATTTAAAGCAGCTGCCAAAGAACTCCTAAAAACACTCTGGTCCTGCCACTGTACTCATCCACCATGAACTACTGCCTGACCACCCATTCTTACTTTTGACTATTACTCACCTACTCTCTCAGCACTTCTATTCCTCCTGTACTGTCTACCTGTACTTTGGATAACCCAGACTCATATATACTTCACCATAATGTATCTTCCTTACAAATCTCCTTTATAACTCTGATCTGACAGCATCATATGTCTAAAGTGAAAAAAAATACTTAACTACAAGAATGTCCTTCCTCACACTTTGACTGCATTTCTATTGACTTGTAAATATTTGATAATTGTTCAAATGTTGTAAATGCCACCAAAACATCTCTGTAATACATGTTTTGTGATTTTCCCTCTGTATTTGTTGTACTGTACTATTTTATGAATATATTACAGCAGTTTAGAATTGTTTTTCTGGAGCTTTTCTCCCCGGGCCTCCACTGAAAAAGGGCTAATTGCAGCTCAGTCGGACTACTCCCAGTCAACAAATGTAAAATAAATAAATCTGACTGAGGGACCACTTGTGAGATATAAGAATGCATCTTCTCAATTTATCCACTATCACACTGGACTTCCCTAGAATGTGCGTTGCAACTAGAAAGCAGTTGGATGAGATTGCCCATTGCCACACTATGATAATTTCTCAACACAAGGGTTAGAATCTGGTTCCCCTTTGTTTGGTGATGTACCAGACTACTGACATGTTGTCTGTCTGCATTGCAATTATCACTGAGTGGAGAGCATCCTGGAATGTCTGCAACCCTTAAAGCACTGCTCTCATCTCTAGGACGCTGATATGCAAGTTGGCCTCTTCAGGTGACCAAGTGCCTTGGACTGTATCCCCAAGAAAATGCCTTCCCACCCTAACTGGGAAGCATCCGTGGTCACCGTAGCCATAGGCTGAGGGGGGGGGGGGATAAAAGGACGGCCTTGTTGAATCTGCTCAGATTGAATTCACCATGAGAGGTCTCTCTTGCATTGGTTGGTGATTCTTATCTGGGCTGACACTGGTTGGTGGACAATGGACCATTGAGCTGAAAGTAGTCACTGCAAGACTCTCATGTGAAACCTGGTCAGTGGAACCAGAGTTATTTCGGGTGCCAAGTACCCTAGAGCCTGAACACCTAGTCATACGGAGACCCCCACATTGTAAATTATCTTCCTGACTTGCAATCTGATAGTTTCTACTCTGGAAGGAGGAAAAGAAGCTATTGTTTCATTTGTGCTGAGAATTGCAGCTATGAATTCTAAACCTTGCATTGGTTCTAGAAGGAATTTCTTGTAATTTACAGTTATCCTAGACTGGAACACATCTGGAGAATAATATCTCTTGCTTGTAGAAGTGGATGCCTGGTTGGAGAGGATGTGAGCCGGTCGTCTATATATGGAAATATCTGGAATTCTTGCAGTCTCAGGTGAGCTACTACTACTGCCATGTATTTGGTGAACACTCTAGGGGCTGTAGTGAGATCAAAGGACAGAGCTCTGAACCGATAATTACTGGCTCCAGCCTGGAAATGTAGGTACCTTCTGGATTCTTGTCCATCTTTATGTGGTAGTACGCATCCTGAAGGTCTATAGAGCACATCCAGTCATCCTTTTCCAAAAATGGAAGAATGGACTGAACTGTGACCATCCGGAACTTGTTGCATCAAAATGATTTGTTTAGTTTCCAAAATTGGTCACCAGTTCCATCTCTATTTTGGCAGTAAAAAGAATCTTGAATAAGTTCCAAATCCTCTCTGGTCTGAGGGACCTCCTGAATTACTCTTTTTTCTAGCAGCCTTTGTACCTGAATAGCTGCTTGTTTCTGACTGGATGGAACATCAGCATTTTTTGAACTGGAAAAGTGGAAAAGAGAAGGGTATAATGTATCCTCTGGAAATAATCATCTGCACCCATGTATGTAATGTTATTACTAGCCAGGCTCTCTGGTGCAGGAAGAGTCAACCCCTGCTGGCTCCAGAGTACGATAATTGGGCCTCCTTCTCCTTTCAGGAGCACTGAAATGGTCTTCCAAAGAAAGTATCTGTGGACCTTTGGTTTTGTGGGCCTCCTCTGCCGCAACGGCATTGTCTACCATTTGATTTTCCACCTCTGCCTCTAGGAGAACTACCTCCATGTGCATCTTGAAAAGGATCTTGAGATTTTTTGAATCACATCTTTCCACTACTTCTCTGATTTCTGGAAAAAGATCTCTGAGGAGTGGAAAAACACATGCCCACAGCAGACAGCATCTTTCCATCTTTCTTACACCTGGATAAGGTATCTTTTACTGTTGGGCCAAACAAAGAAGAACTGTCAAAGGGAGCATTGATGAACGATGACTTGAAAGAATCCACAAAATCAAATAAGTGCATCTAGGCATGTCACCTGATAGAAATGCCTGAACAGGCTGCTCATTTTTTTGTCTACATGAAAGATGAGGCTCATTGACGAGTTTTAGGTGGAGTGTAGGGTGGCCAACTGAGAAGAAATTGATGCTTGTACTTCTTCAGATACAGATCCTGACAGGGTATCTGAAAATTCCTTTATCAAATTCTTTGCAATCTCATAAAATGTGCTAGATAGTTTAAAGACCTTAGGGCAAAGGTCAATAAACCACAAACACACTGCCCAAACCTATCCATCATCCAAGACTCCTTGTTAGGCAGATGGATTGAAGAACTGTCCTCAGCTAGTTCTTTTTTGGTGGCTGCTGCCATGACCATGTCATCTACCTGTACAACTTTAGTCCAAAATTGTTTAGCATCTGGGTTTGTAATAATTTTATCTGGTCTCATGGGAATCAGTTTGATGGTGTCAAGCGCTTTCCATGCCCGCCAAGAGATCAATTCCATAAGCTAGTTAGCAGGCAGTGTGACCCAGGCGGTAAGTGGATGAGTATCAAAAGCCGCCAGGTACACAGACTCCTTGGACAAAGAATTGCTGGGCTTCCAGTCACCTTTCTGCTTCAGGATTTCTAAGAAGTATGCAAGGGAGACATCATCTGGAGGTGACCTTGGGGACCCTTCATCCTCATCAAAATCAGTGTATTCAGTGACAGATTCCTCACAGTGGAGTCCAGGTACTTTGTGTCTTGCACATCCTCTTCTTAGGGATCTACTCAGTGGGATGTTCTGTGGAAGTATCAGAAGAGGTGGGACACCCTGCTGGGAAGCCTGGGGTTTTGGAACTCGCTGTCCCTGTCCCTGTGGAAGACCAGTATGACAAGCCGTCGGCAGGGATGTCAGAAGTGAAGGTTGCAGATCCAAGGGGGTAGGTACTGTCTGAGTTCCTGATACAGACATGGCTCTCCCCAAAGCCTCAAAAGTTGACTGCCCCCAAGAGGAATAGGACTCTGGATCCAAGAGGGCATGCCTCTTAACTGTAGTATCTCCCTGCCGAGAAGACAATCCTCTTGAGGCTGAAGCCAGGGCCAAGATGATCTGAGATGAAGCCCTGAGGAGTACTGATGGCTTTGAAAGTCTTGGAGTCAAGGTCAACACCTCACAGCCAACAAAGCTGCTACAGCTCTGAGAGGTCTCCAGCTCCAACTGAGCGGAAGAACTCAGAGCAAACATCTGATCTGAGGAGAGGGAAGTTCTTGGATCCAAAGCAGATTCTACTGGAGAGTTCAGATCCAATGACTCTGAAGCTTCAAGGGAAGCCAGAGGAGGAGGTAGTGGCAGGGTAGCAGATACACAGAACTCCTGACCCAAAGGGGTAGGAGCTGAAGGAACTCCTGATATACCCTGTGCCCAGAGTATCTTCTTCACTAGTCTTTCCACGTCTTCTTCAGTGAGGCTCCTAGAAGAGTGAATGGACATTGCAGAGAGTGACTTCGGTCTCTCCAAAATTGGCGAAGGGGCTCTAAATGGGAATGGATCAACTGAAGGGGAATATTATGCCCTCAGAAGGTATTGTGGAGCTGGAAATAATGTTTCTATTGGATCCAAGATCACTGAGTCCAAGGAGTCCCTTTTCTTAAGGCGTGTAAGATCTGAGGAAACAGACAGATCTGAAGGTCTATTTTTTTGGCTTTCAGATCAGACAAAGGAGTCAGATCCAATACTTTAGATGTTTTAGCAGTCGGATCCAATGGAGAGATCAGAACAGAAGCAGGCCCTTTTCTTCCTTTATCTGACACTGTTGAGGAAGAAGATGATGCAGGGCTAGGTCGTCCAGATTTGCCCTTTTTTGATTTTTCTACAACAGAAGCTCCAGAAATTGTCTCATCAAAGGAGAATGGCAATAAACCTTTAAGATTTATTTCTGTTCAACCAAGGCCCTGTGGTTCAATGAGTTACAAACAGCACAAGCCTCCTGAAGATGCAGAGGGCTGCGACAATAAACACGGAGCATATGAGAATCACTAACTGGTATTTTGTTCCTGCATTTGGGACATTCTTTGAAGCCAGATGGCTTATCTTTATATTTCTCATTTCAGCCATTGCTAGTAAAAAAGGGGGAGAAGTCATAAAGACAGAGAAGAACTACAACTAGATTTTTTTTTGAAGGGAAAGTAAGAAAAGAAGTTACCAACAATGGTAAAAAGGACTACACACAAGGTGTAAAAAGAAGAATACTTACAATAGTATCACTAAATACCTTCACATGAAGAAACAGAAGGGTGAAATGTCAGTAAAATGGGAAATTCAAATCAGAAATTAGATAGTCTTTAGGTATGGATTAGATAAACGAACAAAAGGAGGAGAAGCTGTGTTAGAACTTTTTGAAAAGAATATATAGAAAATAACACTTAACTGCCCGAGAGCTACTGGTGAACCACATCTTTGCAAAAGAGAAAAAAAAAGATCTGGGGTAATTTGGAAAGGGTGCGTTATGGGTAATGCAGGAGCTCAAGCGATTTTTGGGTGCCACAAGCTACTGCAAAGGCTGAGTCGGATCCGTGGATTGGATCCAAACCCACAGGTTGAGGACGGAATGAAAATTGACAACATCAGATCCACAGTTTACACTTCCTTAACCTCTCCATTACTAATCCTCTTTTCTGCTTTACCTGTTTATTTATTGTATTGTAAAATTTTCCATAACTGGATGCCTTTGTCTGTATTTCTCTTCAAATATCTTTGGTACTGCTTTTTTATATTGATTACTTTTGCTTTCAACTTTACATAAATATTGCACCATATTAAATCTATTTTTATTTCTCATGTCCATATTTCTTCTTCAGACGACTCTTGCTCCTTACTTGGGGGACTTGTTGTCCCATCATGTTGTGATATAACCTGTGTTAGACATTCTACACTAAATCCTTCACTTTGCAGGTATTCCATAACTTCAGCTTTTATTTATTTAATTTCTGCATTACTAATCAGTTCTCCATTCCGTTTGTGATCTTATTTTTGGTACTGTGAAATGTTCCATATCTGGATGCTTTTTCCTGTTTTTCCTCTTTGAATATCTTTGAGGGTGCTCTTTTGTACTGATTAATTTGGCTTTCTCCTTTGTGTAAATATTGCACCATATCAGATCTCTCTTTCTTTCCCATGTCCATATTTCTTTTTTATACCTTTCAAAAATCTCTAAATTTTGTTCTTTATATTTTCACACTTCCTCTGTCACTTCTTTTTCCAAATGGCCAAAGGTTTCTTGGTCTATATAATATTTTTCATAAATCTGTTGTATTAATGAGCACAAATTTGTATTTGCAGCTTTTGACAGTTTTCCTGTGCAAGTATTTTTCTTTCCTCTAAGTTTTCTCAATCTTTTTGTGTATATCTTCTCTCTGGAATTTCTGGGCTTCTTGCATAATAGTAACAATATATACTTTCTTATTCTCAATAGTCCACTCCATCATATTTATGGCTCTTTGCTGGCCTATCAGTTTTTGTGATTTTTGTGGACTACTACTTACTTCTACAGCAGTGGGAACATCTCCTAGGGTGGGGTAAAAAATGATTTCAAAGAGTACATAAAGCACACCTCTCAACCTGGAAACATCAAAAATCTGGACAAAGGCCCATGAAAAATAGGTATGCTGATTAACATAAAATATGCATGCATTATTATGTAACACCTGCCCACTCCAATGGAAATGTGGGATACCAGCTTTCAAACACAAACTGAAGAACAGACAACCAAAATATGGCCCCAGGACCCCCCCCCCCCCACACACACACACACTAATCCCTTCAGCAGTAGGTCTCCGTCATAACTCTCAACTGTCCAGATTTGTCACAGAATGTCCAGATTTTTGCCTTGGATTTTTGGTCTGTTCCTTATAAAACTTGTGGTTTTCTGACAAATCACTGAGGACTGAAGTCATTAAATAATGACAGACATTTGAGTTTCAGACTTTATATCCTTCAGAAAATGCATGTCAGCACAAAACATGTTATTCTAGTAAATTCCTAAGTTCATAAGAGCAATTATTAAAATCTGTCCCTATTTCTGGGCCTTTGCCCCCCCCCCCGATAATTTTAGGCTTTCTCCAGATTTCTTGTGCTAAGAAGTTGAGATGTATGGCTCGTTTGGCTCCCATGATCAGTTTCTTTCTTTTTTTCCCATTTGAGAAAATGTTTTAGTAACAGTATACACATCTTGTCTCCCATAAACAACACAACAGTTATTAAAATAAAGAACACTGAACCGTGCCTCACAGTTAAGAATGCAGATCCCAGTATTGCTTAAATCACTATACCACTGGTATAACACATTCATGAAGTATTTTTTCCTTTGTAATAAATTAAATGTGTTGAAGAACTCAGAAACGGTGTATGTCCATGTAGCCAGAAAAAACACCAATAAAAACTGAAAGGCTGACGTAGTTGCTTGTATGTTACTTAGTTTAAAGAGAAAAAGGGTATCGCAGTAAATGAATTACCATTGCCATAGCATCTTCCTGGGAATATAAAATGCAGTTTTAGTGTTTTTGTAAGCAGTTAAAAGTCAGCACTGCCAGGTGCACACATCATCAAAGATCATTAGCCAGTTCACCAATATTTTGATTAGACACTTGTGCCTTTCTTTTTTGAACCCAAAGCACAAGACTCAGTCAAATCATATTCTAAAACATCAATCGAAATCATATGGATGCATACCAGGCCAGCAACAACAAAATATATACAGCCAGTCATTTACATGATACATTAGCTTAGTAGTACTTACTAAGAAGTCTCCATGCCCTCAGTCCTAAACATATAACAAATTATAATGGTTACAATTTGGAGCGTAAAGTTGACAAACTCTGCTGCAAGCGTACTCAACTGAAAAGTACCTAGTGTTATATGCACCCCTTCCCTCTGCCTGAGCTGTAGCAAAAAATAAGCAGTCTATCAGATTTCGGCTAGACCTCTGCTAGCACTTTCTCACAAACATACACAGACAGCACTAGACCCCTAATAAGCTACTAATACCTTAACAAGAAATACTTTTTACTGTGACTTGGAAAGCAAGCCATCCCATAGTCAACCTGAAATTTTAAGCACCCTATGTAATCTTACTGCAAGTAATTAATTGTGCACACAGTGTTCAAGAAAAAAAAATGTTACATTTATAAAAGAAAAGATAGGGTACTTGTTTCAGTGACTCAAGGTAACACAGCCAATATCATAAGTGCGTATAAGACATCCTTTCGGTCTTGACATTTTGAACTCTTAGATGACCATATAATCCTGTGACTAGCTAACCTCATAGTATATGAATCACACATATATATATATATATGTGTATATATACATACATATATATATATATATATATATATCTATATATATATATATATATATATATATATATATATATATATATATATATATATATATATGCATGTCTATACACACACACACACACACACATATATATATATATATATATATATATATAGATATACAGATAGATATAAACACACTTAAATATCTGTGTGTATACAAACATATCTATATTAAACACACGTAAAATATGTTTATTGTGCTGTAATTGACTATGTAATGACTGTAGGCACTCTGTCTGTTTTTTGGCTCGAATCATGGCTGAAAATGAGAAGTTATGTACCTACCATAACGTTCCATGCTCGTTGTCTTCTCTCGCCTTCTTTCTTGCTGGATGGGTTAGGAGCCAAACCTCGGCTCCGACTCGGCCTATACTAAAGCTCGAGAGCTAATTTTACTGGCTCGAGGCAACCCTATATCCCATGATGCTAGGTGGTAACTATCCAGATCTCGTTTGGTAGCTGAGAAACAATAGCCAATTCAGTCTCCCCTCTGAGGTGGAGGAGGAGAAAGGAGAACTCCCCAAATATCACTACCTGAAGCTGTAGCTACCCCAGGACCAACTGTCTAGGTTTGGAATAGTGCAAGATAAGGTCCCTTAGAAGAAGGGGAAACCTCTTGGCCTGTCCAGGCTAGGGGGATGGTGGACGGGACGCAAGAAAGAAGGCGAGAGAAGACAACTAACATGGAACATTATGGTAGGTATATAACTTCTCAATGTTAAGTTGTCAATCTCGCCTTCATTCTTGCTGGATGGGACCGCGTCCCTAGCACCTTCATCCTGGGTGGCTCATTGGAACAGACTCTTGAGAACGGTGGAACCAAAATTTGCCCTGTTTCTGGAGGCCATGTCCAATTTGTAATGTGTAACAAAGGTATGAGGAGAGGCCCATGTGGCTGCCGCACAGATACTGTCTATTGGCACTCTAGCTTGAAAGGCTGTTGATGTAGCTAACGCTCTGGTTGAATGGGCTCTTGGCCTAGTAGTCAATTCTTTACCTCTGAGTTGATAAATATAGGTAATTACAGAAGACAGCCATCTAGACAGGGTTACCTTGGATACCGGAAGGCCCTTTCTACTTTCTGCATAAGATAAAAAGAGTTGATCAGATTTCCTGATTTGTTTAGTTCTGTCCAGATAGTAGCGGAGTTGATGATGAACGTCCAGGCAATGTAGTTTTTGCTCCGCCCTGTTTGAATAATTAGGGAAGAAAACTGGAAGATCAATAGATTGATTTAAATTTGCCTGAGCAGCCACCTTGGGTAAAAAAGACGGGTTAGTTCTTAGAGAAACTCTGTCTTTGTGGAACACTAAATAAGGAGGACGAATGCAAAGGGCATGAAGTTCAGATACTCTCCTAGCAGATGTAATGGCAACTAGGAAGTGTGTCTTCCAGGAAAGTAACTTCAATGAACAGGAAGCCGCAGGTTCAAAGGGAGGGAGAATCAAGGATTCTAAAACTAAGTTTTAAATCCCACTGTGGTTGGGGGTCTTTGATCGGAGGCTTGAGTAAAAAGATACCTCTGAGGAATGCTTTGCAAAGCTTATGGGACATGATACTGGAGTCCAACAAGCCTATGTGAAAACTTGGCTGCTAACTGAACTTTCACTGTGGAGGAAAAAGATCCTGAATGAAAAATTTCAGCTAGGAAATCCAAGAACGAGTGTATTGGAGCAGTGAAGTGATCTATATTCCTAGCCTTTGCCCAGAAGGAAAAACGCTGCCATTTACTAGCACAGATCCTTCTGGTGGAAGACTTAAGGGAAGCTACAATAATATCCCGGACAGAATTTGAAATCATTGGAAGCCTGGCTAGGGACGGAAGTGGAGCAACCAAGCTGTGAGGTTGAGAGATTGGAGGGATTGGTGCAGCTGCCTTGACTGATGGGCCAATAGATCTGGCACTGGATCCAGATGCCAAGGCTGCTCCAAAAGATAATGATGCAGGAAAGGGAACCACATCTGTAGTGGCCAATAAGGGACAATGAGGATCATCTTGGCTCTCAAGGCGGTAGCTTTCTGAATTATCTGTGTGATTAATGGAAAGGGGGGAAAAGCGTATAGAAGTCAGAGGCCAATCGTGGACTAGAGCGTCTCTGTGGGGATGGCCTGGAAGGGGGAAGAGAGTGAAGAAGTCGAAGCACTTGCTGTTTTGTGGTGTTGCAAAAAGATCGCAGCAAGGAAACCCCCCACTTCCGAAAAATTTTGTCCGTCACCGATTGCTTGAGAGACCACTCATGGGAAATGAGAATAGCTCTGCTCAGCCTGTCTGCTATGACGTTGGACTTCCCGGGGATGTGCGTTGCTATCAGAAACCGCTGAGAAGAGATCGCCCATTGCCAGAGTCTGAGTGCTTCTCGACACAGGGGATAGGACTTGGTTCTGCCTTGCTTGTTGATATACCATACTACGGACATATTGTCCGTTTGAATTGCAATAGTCCCCAGGGGAAGAGAGTCTTGGAGGGCTTGCAACGTCAAAAGCACTGCTCTCATCTCCAGGACGTTTATGTGCAAGTGGCATTCGAAAGGTTGCCATGTGCCATGGACTGTCCTGCCCTGAAAATGCCCCCCCCCACACCCAATCAGGGAGGCGTCCGATGTGACTATGGCGATTGGGGGTGAGGAGTAAATGGTCTGCCTTGATAGACTTGAGGGGAGACCATCCACCAAGACAGATGTTTTCTGCAAAATACAGTTATTAAGATCTTGTGTGTCATAGGGAGCTGTTGGAAGGACCACTGGGAGAAAAGCATCCACTGAAGAAGCCGCATGTAAAAGCGTGATGGCTGCCGCCATGAGACCTAATACTTTCAGAACATATCTGGCCTGAATTTTGTTGCTCTGAAGGAGAACGTGAACATGATTTTGAATATCTAAGATCCTCTGCTCTGTTAACTTTGCTGAGAGCTGAACGGTGTCCAAGGTGGCGCCTATGAAGGTAACAGACTGACAAGGCGACAAGGCAGACTTTTTGAAATTTAGAGAGATACCTAGCTCTTTGCAAATGTGAATGGTGTAATCTCTGGCCAGAAGAAGTTGACGCCAGTCGTCTAGATATGGAAACACCTGGAATCCTTGACGTCTCAGGTGAGCCGTAACCGCTGCCATACATTTGGTGAACACTCGGGGGGCTGTAGTGAGACAAAAAGGCAGGGCTCTGAACTGGTAGTGACTGGCCCCCAGCCGGAAGCGGAGAAACCTTCTGGAGCACCTGTGTATTTTGATGTGATAGTACGCATCCTGAAAGTCCACTGAGCACATCCAATTGTCCTTGCCCAGAAGGGGTAGAATGGACTGTAGCGTGACCATCCAGAACCTCGTTCTTTTTACAAACTTGTTTAGTTTGCTGAGATCCAATATTGGCCTCCAGTCCCCTGTTTTTTTTTGGTACCAAAAAGAACTTTGAGTAGACTCCGGATCCTAGTTGGTCCGCTGGGACTGGCTGGATGGCTCTCTTTTTTAGCAGCTTTGATATTTCTAGTGCTGCTTGTTCCCTTAGACTGGGTGGAATGTCTGGAAGAGACCCCATTTGAATCTCTGGGGTTTGGATAAAGGTTATTTTGTAACCCTTGGATATAATCGACTGCACCCATTTGTCTTGAGTGAGGGAGAGCCAGGCTTGTGGGTACAGCGATAATCTTCCCCCGACTGCCTCCGAAGGTGGACAGTCGGGCAGCACCTCAGGGATGCTGGAAGGGTTTGTCAGAGAGGGTTTCTCTGCTACCCTGATTCTGCGGACCCCCTCTGCCTCTTGGACGCCGTCTGTTGTTGTTGTTCCCCCCCATGTCTCTAGGGGGGAACTGACCTCTTGCGTCAGGCGTGACTCCTTGTTATTTGCGGAACCACATTTTTTCACCCTTTTGACCCTTAGGATATGGTCTAGATGGGGTTGAAAAATGGACTCCTACGGCAGAAAGAGTCTTGCCATCTTGTTCGCATCTGGTCAAAGTATCTTTCACTTGAGGTCCAAACAACGCTGAACCATCAAAGGGGGAATTAGTGAAGGACGCCTTGAAGGGGTCTGCGAAGTTGCAAAGCCGCATCCAGGCGTGATGCCTTAAAGCCACACCCGTGCCTGCGGCCCTACTTGCTCCATCGGCTGCATAGGAAATAAGCTGCATGGAGGAGTTGACAATGGAATTCAGGGTTCCTAGCTGTGAGTTAATTTTGTCCTGAGACCCAGCAGCTGAAGGATCCTGTAGAAACTCACCCAGTTCTTTGAGAATGTCTCTTTGAAGACGGGTGAAGTGGCATAAGTAATTCAGCGACCGCATGGCAAAGGTCGCTGATGAGAACATCTGCTTGCCATACCTATCCATTGTCCTAGATTCCTTGTTAGGCGGCTGGATAGGCACTGAAGGATCAGCCAGTTCCTTCTTGGTGGCTGCCGCCACCACCATGGCATCAACTGGGACACCTTTAGATACAAATTGCTTATCCGAAGGGGTTGTTATAAATTTGGAAGGCCTCCGTGGGGTGGGTTCCATTGAATCAGGGCCATCCACGCCTTCCGTGCCACCACTTCCATAAGGGGATCGAAGGGCGGAGACACCCAGGAGGTGGAGGGTCGAGAACCAAAAGCCTCCAGGTAAACCGACTCGTCCTCGGAAGGATTGAGGGAAGACCAGTTCCCCCTCTGTTTAAGGATTTCAAGGATGTCAGAGAAGGAGACATCCTCAGAGGGGGACCTTGGGATCCTTCCAACTCATCCAAGTCGGTATCAGATGTGACGGACTCAGGGGAGTCCACATGCTTCCTCTCACATGTCCTCTCACGCGGGGTTCACCTGACAGATCAGGAGAAACCTCGGAAGAGGAGGATATTCCCAATGGGGAAACCTGAGGCATTGGATCTCTATGGCCGGGGGCGAGAGAGTGGGAAGAGACCTCAGCAGGCACTACAGTGGGAGGAGCTGATGGAGCCGACCATAGAGCAGGCACTGGGGCCAGTACGCTCCTCATGACCTCGAAGGCGCCCCTATCAGGCAGGCCAGAGGGCTCCCGCTCCGAAGAACTAGGAACCCCAGCCGGCACCAACAGGGACGGCTCCGAAGCCAATGTCGGGGCCGAACTCACCAGCGCCGACGCTCCGAGAGGGAGAATGGGGTCGAACAAGGGTCCGATGCCACTCGCCCCTTCGGAGTCGGCGAGAGAGTCCAAGCGCCTGGATCCCTCCAAGGATGGCACCATGGACGAGATCGGAGCAGACGACGGAGCCGAAGGGGGGTATCGGCTCCGACGTCACAATGGTCACGGCTCCGAGGAGCTCCGGCTCCGAGCACTGGGGCGGAGTCGAAGGAGGAAAAGTAGGTTGTATGGACGTAGCCGCTGTCTGATGAGACAGGCTGTGAACCATTTGGGCCAGTGCCTGAGACTTTAACAGTCTGCCAACCACACTCTCAAGGTCATGGTCGGAAAGCCTGGAAGACCGAGAGGAATGGCTCCGATGGCTCCGCTCCGAGAGTAAAGGTGACCTCGGAGCCGAATGGATAGATTCCAGAGATGGAGATCTGGACCTCTTGCGTGTGGGGGGCATCGAAATTGATGGAGCCGATGGAGCCGCAGACACGTTGGCTCCAGCCGGAGCCGACTGCGAAGGTTGAGTCTTAGAGGCATCGGCTCCAGCCGGAGCCGATGCAGGAAGCTGCGATACAGAGATGTCGGCTCCAGCCGTAGCCGATCGTGTCACAGAAGGTGAGTCACCATCCGAAGGCTTAGAGCACGGAGTCGACGGTTTGGGTGGCTTCGAAGGCTTCCCCGGCACGGACTTAGCCGGGGAACCTTCGGGCTTTAATAAGCCTCTCAGAATCAACTTATTCCTGCGCCCCTGCAGGACTCTTGGGCTGAATGCATGGCACACAGAGCAAGAGTCCTGCAGGTGCAGGGGTCCCAGGCAATAAACACAAGAAGTGTGACCGTCTGTCAGCGACATCTTCTGACAGCACGAGTCGCACTTCTTGAAGCCTGAGATCTTTGACTCTTTCGACATATTGCTGTCGAAAAGAACAAAGTTCTAAAGTTAGAAACACACACACACACACACACTAAGAATCCCTGTGAGGGAACTTAAGAAAAACGGAAGGGCCTAAGGCCTAACCTAGGGTGGGGAGTATAACTGGGATAAGGGATAAAGATAGGAACTAAAAACTTGAAATAACAGAGAAACTAGCCTATTTAGAAAAAAATAATGGGAAAACTAAGTAGAAAAACTAGAACTTTTCTTAATTTTAATCACTAACCTGTGAGCCGGTAAAAAGAGCACCTCGCTAGCGAAAGCGGCAAACGAGATCTGGGTAGTTACCGCCTAGCATCATGGGATATAGGGTTGCCTCGAGCTGGTAAAATTAGCTCTCGAGCTTTAGTATAGGCCGAGTCGGAGCCGAGGTTCGGCTCCGAACCCATCCAGCAAGAATGAAGGCGAGATTGACAACTTAACATGGGTAATTAACCAGTCCATGTACATTAAAACATAATTAATAATCTACCTGCTTAACCACTTGCGAGGGTGAGTCCATGGATAAGACAGAGAAACTCATACTTTAGATTGTGGAAGGAAATCGAAGAACTTGACAATAAAAAAAGAGGGGGGGGGAGACGAAGAACACGCAGATCCAGCGCACAGAAGGCAAGACCCTTACCTGGTAATATTTATTTAAACTTTTTTTATTTTCAGAATCAGAACTTGGGTGATCTGAAGGGGATAAAATACCTGAACATCTCTGATTTACCACGTCTTGTTTCACTAGCTAAAGAAGTGAAATAAGACATGTGAGTGCGAGAAAATAGACAATTAGGCTCTTGCGGGCTACTGAAATGATGGTATTGTGCGGAATTAAGGTAACCTGTTAAACAATGGCAGTGAGTGGTAACTTACCGAGACAGGTTTGTAGTATAAACTTCCTGCGAATAAACATTACTTGTCTACAAAGTTACCTGCGCATTCGCCGTTATTCTGGGTCATAGAATAAAGCCAGAATACGAACACTACAACTCATCGTTACTGGAACAGTCATGTATTCGTTTGTGGTGGAAGGGAGAATAACGAATAATAATTCACATGATTGGCATAGAAATAACTCAGCCTTACTTGCAACAATTAAGAAATTATCTCGAGTACATTATTATTATTATTATTATTTATCTGTTTATGTGAGACATTGTGAGATAAGTGTGCAGGAGGCGTGTACATTTATTTATTTTATTTATTTAACATTTGTTAACCGGGAAAGTCTGACTTGGAATGAGCCAATTTTCAGCGGAGGCCCGGGGAGAAAACTTAAAGAGAACTTAAGTTATGCACACTCAGCTCCACTCGCTGCTTCTATTCCCTCCAAAACAGTCCTAATCTCATAGTCTGGGAACTTTAGTTAACTTTACTTTATTAACTAAATATTGAAAAAAACAGCTTACAGCTCCTCCTGTCTACTTGCATGCTATGGGTTGCCTGTTGCTAACGTTCATGGTTCAATCAAGTTACATAAAAAAAAAAATGTAAACCTTACAGACAAACAGTCCGAGCCCTATTCCGACTGGCTGGCAGTCTTTCTTATGAGGCTGACGTCATTGCACGCACTCTGTATGCGATGACATCAGTGACAACTTAAAAAAATAAATTTTGGGGAAAAAAAAAACGGGAATTAAAGGGGCCACTCATGAATTCATGGCACCCCATTATTTTGCCCTCAAAACCAGTAAATACCGAGGAATTTGGTATGGTTGAGAGGTATGACACAAAGAGTAGTGAGCACACACCTTGAGCATCGAAGCTTCTGACAAAAATGTTGAAATGGAAAAGGGAATATAAACCCAACAACAGACCCACCAGTAAGAGTCCTTGATGTCAGATTTACTATTGGAGTTATAAAGATACTGTGCAAAAACATTCCATCCAAAGTACTTATCCCTCCCAACCAATTAGCCAGAAGCTTTCACTTGGAAGAAAAAAAGTAATTAATTTCAAGGCCATTATAAACCTAACTCTAACAAAATACTTCTTTGGCAATTACACAATTTTCTTGACACACCAATAAACACAGCATCTCTGTACATACCTGGCTGAGAATATTCTAGGACAGATGCCAATGTGCTGCGTACAAGGTTTGTCCATCGTTGCTGGGTTTTCTCAGTCTTAGCCACAGGTGACAGCAAAATTGTTTTGATGCTCTGCAGTGCTGCACTGACTGGTGTTGCAACTTGATTATCCACAGATTTTACTGCAGTCTCTTTTAGCACGCCAGTGATAAGATAAAGCATTGTGGGTAATACTGTCATGCATCCTGTAATGAAATCAAATAAAAATGGGTATATAAACACAGCAAAAACACAAACCTTAGATATATTTTTGAGCCTGAAGAAGGAAAAAAACAGTCATAACCAAACATTCAGATACATCATGACAGAAGAAAGCATACCACTGCTTTATTAACCTCAACACTAGTCTGGTGATCAATTTGTGTATTTGCATCACATCTGGGCAAGGCCCCAGATGGCTAGGCATGAGAAGGATAAGTCAGACTTTCTTACAACAGCTCAGATACATGTTCACATAATTATATATAAATACACAGTGTGGGGCATATTTATAGTATGGTAATTTACACCGTCTCCTTTTCAGTCTTAAAACAGTTTAAACAAAGGCTGCTCGCACCACGTCTTTTATCCATTTTCCTGAAGTTAAAGGATGGTTGAGCTTCTTCCTGCCACAAATTTTTGTAGCAAATGTTACAACTTAATAAAAACTCACACTGCCATTCCAAGTTCTTAAGAACAGAAAACATTTATCTAGTAGCAAGATGGGTAACTGCCCATACATAAAGTGTGGCGGGTGCCTTGCTTTCGTCTTTTTGAAAATGTTTCGCACTCCTGAGCTATTAAGCTCTTACCTTGCACTTCTGACTCATTTGTTCCCCCAGTGGCAGGCTGTAACCACATTGTAAGCAGAGGCAAGACACATGCTAAGGTGAGTAAGCATCCTCAGGATGCTCACTTTTTTTGTATTATTTTAACCTTCCCACACTTTCATCTCAAACATGATGTGCAATGACATTGATCTGAGAGGTAAATGTGCTTTGCCACATCAACATACACGCACATACATTTCCTACCTTTCCTGTAACTAGTGTAGTCCAGATACAGATTTGCTGTATCCAGGACTGTGTGTAAGCTTCTGAGCCCCCCCAAGCCTTTCTGCATTGGAGGGAAACCTTCTAGCTTATCAGTGGGAGTGGTAAGCACTAGGTAACCTGTCTACCACATAAGGAGTGGTTCTGGCCCAGAAATTGTAGTTATTGTCCGTTTGGGCAATCTTTTCCATCTCTCTCAACTTTCTGATTTGAAAGCCTACATTTGCACTTGTTTCTGTCCTGTAACTCATCTAGTGCAGATACAGATTCTTAATTTAGCACTTAAATTTGCTTATTCGTGCTCAGCACTTATTCAGAATTTGTAAGCACTAAATAAGCTACTAATTACTGTAGCACTCAACCGTCCTCATTACCTAGAGAAAAACAGTTTTTGTACTTACATTTCTCACTTGCTTAGAGAAAAACAGCTCTTGTACTCACTTTCCTCACTTATGTAGAGGAAAACAGTTTTTTATTCAGGCATGTCCAAGGGTCAGCTCCCAATGTTCTCTCCTGTCTATCTGATGAATCTGGGCATCTTGAGGTCATGTAGAAATTGTCTCATGTACACAGACAACCTTCTCCTCCTATCACCCAACACTACAACCTGTGAGAGATGCACTTATCTAGCCAAACTGGAGGTAAACCTCTCTCCAACCAAGACTGAACTTGACAGTCAAGAGGCGAAGGTAAACATTTGCACCATACCACACTAATCACAAAGTCTCACTAAATCTACACCACCAAAATCCACACATAGTAACACAAAAACATTTGTGGAGGCTCTCAATAATAATCTAAGCAACAGAGACCTCCAAAGCAGAAACGCAAGCAACCTCCATCCCCCAACACAACCCAAATGACACATAGCCCACAGACTCAGTATGCCACTCAACCACAGCCAATAAGGCAAAACAACGTACCCAACACACTAGTCATGGGCGACTCTATAGTCAGGCACACTGATGTCCCACTCACCAGGCTAAACAAGGAGAAGGTTACTGTCAGCTGCCTGTCGGGTGCCAGGATCCACCACATAACCCACTCACTCAGGTCACTCCACAAGTACAAATATGACTCTGTCATTGTCCATGTTGGTGTGAATGACCTGAGACGTACCTCCCTGGACTACATGAAAAGAGACATGGAAGAGCTCTCCGATTTTGTAGCCCAGGCAGGTATGACCCTAGCCCTTAGTAGCATTCTGCCATCGCCCAGAATGATACCGCAATACAAGGACAAAATGATTGACTTTAACAATTGGCTAAGCTTCTGGTGTCATTCTAAGGGGATCCAGTATCTGTCTGCTTGGGATGACATGGTCAGCAGACCACGATGCTTTGCCAGAGATGGCCTGCACCTGTCGCCCCTGGGATTCCGGATACTGGCTAAAGCTCTTGCTGCCCCTATAGTGCCTTTTTTAGGCAAGGTTCAAATGACAAATTCACCACCGTAACAGGAACAGGCAAGAAAAAACTAAGGGTAATGCTATTCAATGCTAGAAGTCTAAATCTCAAAATGCACTCACTCGAGGCACTCCTTAAAATGGAGAAACATCGATATCTGTGCAGTGACTGAGACCTGGTTCAAGGCTCCAGAGAGCACCCCTGCACTACCATGTTATAACTCATACCACACTTTTCAGCAATGTAACCTGGACTGAAACACCAAATGCAGTGGTGTGTCCATATTCATTAAGGATATCCACACCTCCTGGCTAGTTGCTCAGCATAATGCATCCGAGGTTATCCAAGTGCAACTAACTCTGGGCAAAACTGCAATCCAAATTGTAGCTTGCTACAGATCCCTCACCATGCCCCAGGATTCCCACTCCTCTTTTCCTGATGTACTGGAAAATATTAGGGTTCAACCAAACACCCTAATAATGGGCAACTTCAACTACCCCACCATTAACTTGGAAAACTACTCGTGTACCAACTCCTTAGCTCAACGCTTTCTGGAATTCATAAACTCCAATGCCCTGGATTAACTTATCCACACCCCCACCAGGGACAACAATATCCTAGACCTAGTCATTATCAACATGAGTGACCGGTGTTCCACACCAAAAGTCAACTCCTTGTTGGTCCGATCCGACCATAAGCTAATCACCCTTGATATCCACATCCTGCCCCCACCCCCCATTAAGGAAACCACAGTAAAAAATTTCTCCAAAGCCAACTTCATGCTTCTTAAGACAGAAGTGGTGAACTTCATGACATCCATGCAGATGGACAATACAGTTACAACTGCTGAATCCTACACAAATGCACTCTATAAGCACTTACACGAGTGCATGGATCATGTTATCCCAAACAGAACCAAGACACTATCCTCCAAAAAAAGGAAGCCAATCTGGTGGTCCCCTGCCAAAAACAAACTGTACAACAGAAGGAAGAAACTGTTGCAAAACAGAGTTAAATCCCATGAGTGGAGGAGCTCCCTGGTCAGCCTCAGTAAGAAGCTGAGATCCCTTATAAGATCCTCCAAAGCTAGCTACGAAAACAAAATCATCACTAATTCTAAGGACAACCACAAAGCATTCTATAGCTATGTCAAGAATCCTGATGGCATCACCCAGATCTGCTCTGAGTTACAGCACAATGGCACGAAAATTACAGAACCAACTGATATTGCCAACATCCTGGCAGATAGGTTCAGTGCTAAATTTTACCCCCCTCCCCACTCACCCCCTAAAGGGCCCATATCTATACAGGAAGAATGCAGAGTCCCTGTAATCACAACTACGCAGGTAAAAGCTGCACTCTCAAAAGCCAAAAACACAGCATCCATGGGACCGGACAACATCCCAGGCTGCATTCTACATGAACTTTAGAACGAACTGGCCCCCCATCTAAGCACCATCTTCAATAATAGCCTTGCATCAGACTTTGTGCCCACTGAATGGCGCACAGCAACAGTTATCCCACTCCACAAAGGGGGAGCCACCACTGATGCCGGGAACTATTGCTCTATTAGCCTGACGAGCCTGGTCTACAAGGCCATGGAATGTATCATCATGGAACTCAAACAAATACACTGGTAACCTCCAAACTCTGGATCCCACCCAGTTCGGGTTTGTGAAAGGCAGATCATGCCTCCTGAACCTGATCGACTTCTTTGAGGCAGTCACCAAAGCCGTAGATGAGGGTAAGGTGTTTCACACAGCCTATCTTGACCTTGCCAAGGCTTTCGACACCATTCCCCATTCTGGAATTATAGCTTAACTCACTACACTAGGTATAAATCCCTACATCACAAGATGGGTTGCCAACTGGCTTACTAACAGAACCCACACTGTAAAAGTTGCAGACTCCAAATCTTACCTCAAACCAGTGACAAGTGGAGTACCACAAGGTTCAGTCCTCTGACTTTCCTGTTTGGTATCTACTTCTCTGAAGTACAGGCTAACACAGAAGGCCTCTGACTAATGAAGTTCGCAGATGACTGCAAACTAGGAGCCATAGTCAAGTCCCCAAATGATGTGGACATCCTACAGAAGGGCCTCACTGAGACAGATACCTGGTGTCAGAGCCATAGCCTCAAGCTCAATGCCAAGAAGTGCAGCGTCATCCCCTTTGGTAAAAACTCTGTACCCATGAACTACCACATAGGCAGCAATCTACTTAACACCGAATGTGTGATAAGAGACCTTGGGACCCAGGTGGACAGTAGTCTCTCCTTTGATAGTCACATCGTCACAGTAGTCAGGAAGTCCTTCTATGTGGCACACCTCATCATAAAAGGATTCTCATCCAGGAAAAAAGAGGTCATTGTTCCCCTCTACTCGACACTCATTAGACCCATTATGGAGTACACCGCCCCTTTTGGAATGTACCTCACAAGACATCTGCAGCAGCTGGAAAGGTCACAGAAGTACCTCACAAAGAGGATTACTGGCCTCAAACAAATGCCCTACATTGACCATCTCAAAAAACTCCAGCTTTACTCCGTAGCATATCGCCTACTCCAAGGTGATCTCTGCCTAACATATAAAGCTATGTCAAAACCCAGAGCTGTTGGACATGCTACACCTAAAGAAACCCCAACCCCTCCGAGCTGCACGCTCTAGGGACCTAAACCTTGTCACCACAATAAACAGGACATGCTGGAGGGATAGATTCCTGTCCCAGAGACTTCCCATACTCTGGAACAGGCAACCCATCTATGTCAAGCAAAGTTCTTCATTAGCACTCTTCAAGAAAAATCTTGATGAGTGGATGGGAAATAGGAAATACACCCTGGGGATCACTTCTGTGTCTCTGCTCGACAGTGGCACAGGAAAATAACTTTCTTGGGTGGCGTAAGCCAGGGAACCTTGTTAGCTAGGCTTACGTAGGCCCTTGGGCTGATAGCCTAGTACCTACCTATGAACACTTCCCGCGCTGCAAATTTACACTCTCCTTTAAGTATATTTCTAGATTTACACCTGAACACTTTTCCTGTTTCAAAAGAGATTCAGCAGGATGGAACAACCTCTCCCTTCAGGATTACTCGTTCCTTTCAGGTCATCATTTCTTTGTCAGAACAACACCATTATTAACCCATTTATGGGAGGGTTATTGTCATTCAGAATTTAGTCTCCCTAAGCAACTGACTGGTTGAATTTATTCCTATCAACACTCCCTGCAATAGTAAAATTATTTTTTTTGTAATAACTGCTGCAATATAAGAAACACAACACTAATACAAGCAATTTTTCTGCTGTTTTAAATATTCAATAGTGTTTCCTGCTAAAACTAGGGTAGCTAGTAGCTACAACATAGTCCAGATACAGGCTTGCTGCTTCTGGAACTATTTGTAGTGGTCTGTTTGTTCTTGGCATGTTTTCCAGGCCATCTTGGATTGGAAGGGGCTTATCTGCACTTTTGTGAGAGAACTGTGCTGACTGGGACTTGACTGGTAAAGGGAGGCCTGTCTAGGGCTTGGAATACTCATCCTCATTGGTTCTTTTGAATCATTATAAAGTTTTTAGTTTCTAGTATTTAGGCCCCACATCTAGGCAGGTTTCTGCTTGTTTGTAACCAAGCTGAACTGAGGTGAGCTGCCAGCCACAACTCTGAGCTGAGATACCAGATGACTAGAGGCTTCTGAGCTTCCAAAAAACACAGGTAGGCTGTTGTTTTGCTTATTTATACTATTTACTGCACTTTTTTATTGCATGCTGTCTACTTTTACACTGTATTTATTTACTGTGTACTAAACTGCACTGTTGTACTGCAATTGTCTGCTTTACTGTGCCTGTTAAAGTTTTACTGCTGTTTTCACTGTTAACAAAGCTTTTTTGTTAGTTTCACTAAGTATTTACTGGCATTTTTCACTGTTTAAAGTTATCTGTTCTGCTTGCAATGGTTTTTCCACCAAGCAGTGTTTAAATAACTGATCTGTTAACTGTTTAAAACATTCTTGAGAGCCTCCTTGCTGTTTTTCTGCTTTTGTAAATGTCTTTTTAGTACCTCACTGCTATTTTTTTGCTGTTTTAAACATTCTCTAGTGTTTCCTATTGAAACTAGGGTAGCTAGTAACTGCACCATAGTCCAAATACAGGCTTGCTGCTTCTGGAACTGTTTGTATTAGTTTGCTTGTTCTGAGTATGTTTTCCAAGCCACCATGGATTCGAAGGGGCCTATCTGCACTTTTGTGAGAGAATTGTGCTAACTGGGGCCTGTCTGGTACAGGGAGGCCAGTCTACTGCTTGGAATAAGCATCATCATTGGTACTTTTGAACCTTTTTAAAGTTTAATTAAAGTTTTTAGCTTCTGGTATTGAAGCCCTGCATTTGAGCAGCTTGTTTGTGCACTGAGCAGCACCATGCACTGCGGCACAGTTGTGCGCCAAAACCAGACAGTTAAATTTAACAAATTTTCCCTACAACCCAGGCAGAAAGTATCGTTGTGTAAATTCTTACCATAACTTTAGATGTCCTTCTCTTCTATATGCTGCTGTATTCATAACACGAAGGAGTTTGCCTCTGGTGACTCTCGTCTGTCCAGCCATTTTATAAAAGATAGATGCTAATACGACGTCCCACATTTCTCTCTCGCTCTCTCTCTCTCTGTGTGGACGTCGACCATAAACAGATGTCGTGTACAAAACAGACGTCAGCACGTACCCTCCTCAGAACTGAATGCCGCCGGAATCAGCGACTATAGAGTGGGTACTCAGGAGTCAGGCAAGTGCAAGGGGGAAGGAAGGGTGGGATAATATACAGCAGCATATAGAAGAGAAAGACATCTAAAGTTATGGTAAGAATTTACACAACAATACTACATCCTTCTATTCATATACTGCTGTATTCATAACACAAGGGAGAGTGCAAAAGCTCCTGCATTAAGGATGGGGTGGAGGACAGAAGCACTTTCCACGAACCAATGAAGGATGGCTTTGGCAAATCCTGCTCTGGCCCTACACACAATGTCCAACTTGTAGTGTTTGGTAAAGGTATGGACGGAGGACAATGTAGCTGCTTCTAAAATGGTAGCTGTATCCAGACCATTCAAAAAGGCTCCAGAGGAAGACATTGCCCTAGTGGAATGTGGTTTTAGTGGGAAGGAGAGCCTCCTGCCATGGGCAGAGTAGCAGAAGGTGATGGATTTGGATATCTAAGAGGATATGGTTTGCTTGGAAACAGGGTGACCCAGGGCTCTTGGGTGGTAAGATACAAAAAGCCTGTCTGATTTTCAGAAGGGATTGGTCTTGGCCAGATAGTATCTAAGTTGTCTGTGAACATCTAGGGTATGTAGTATCCTTTCAGCCAGGTTTTGGGGTGAAGGGAAGAAAGCGGATAGATTGATGGCCTGGTTCAGGGACAGCTCACTGACTACTGTGGCCATAAAGGTAGGGTTGGTGTGTAAAGACACCCTGCCCTTGTGGAAAACAGTAAAAGGGTGGAAGGCCACAAGAGCTTGTAATTCTGAGACCCTTCTGGCTGAAGTAATGGCCACCTAGAGTAGGGTTTTCCATGTACAAGGTTGGAGAACAGTCTTTGGCTGGCTCGAAGAGTGGCAGAGTCAATTTCTCCAGTACAAAGCTAAATCCCAAGGAGGTGGGATGAGCTTCCTTGGGGGGAGGGGGGTCTGAGGTGTAGGACCCCTTTTAGGAAAAGTTTAACTTTCAGCCTAGAAGCCAAAGGAGGGGTGAGAGGCATGCATGCTGAGATGCAGATAAGTGGGTCTTGATGGAGGAATAGGATAATCCAGACCATCATTTCACACAGGTAAGGGGGTTCTACTACCAGTGGTTGTAAGTTGTGTTTCTGACACCAGGCAGAAAATCTCTTCCACTTTGAAAGGTATGATTTTCTGGCCTCCTGCAAAACCTGAAGCACGTCCTCTGTGTAAAGGTGTCTGAAGGGAATTAGTGCCCTATCACCCACAGTGTAAGGCTTAGAGTGGATAGATGTGGGTGTATGAGTGTTCCCATCTCCTGTGTGAGCACGTCCATCCGTTGGAGTAACTTGTGGTGAATGCCCTTGGCTAGATGCAGTAGTAGGGGGAACCAATGCTGCCTTGGCCAACAGGAGTCACCAACAAGATTTGAGGTTGTTCTTTCTGAATTTTCAGTAGAACTTTTTGTATGTGAGGAAGGGGGGTAGGATGCATAAGTGTACATCTCCTTCCAAGGGAATAAGGGAGCATCCACCCTCCATGCTTCAGGGTGTGGTACCCTGGAGCAGAAGGTTGGAAGCTGTCTGTTTATCAGGGAGGCAAACAGATCCACATCTGGAATACCCCATTGATGGACCAGGTCCAGAAACACATCTTTGTTTAGCATCCATTCGTGAGATAGAGTCATGGTCCTGCTTAGAGTATCTGCCATCACATTGTCTGCTGAGGGAATATTGACAGCTAGGATGTTGACTTGTCTGTTCAGGGCGATTTCCCATGCCTGCAGGGCTAGTCTGCACAGGAGGTAGGACCTCGTTCCCCCTGTTTGTTGATGTACCACAGCACCGAGGTATTGTCTGTGAACCACCTCAGAGTGATCCTTGAAAATTTGAAGGGCTAATATCAGGGCTTTCATTTCCTTGATATTGATTTGTTCTTTTTGTTGAGTGAGGGTCCATGAGTTTCTCACTCTCCATTCTCCTAAAGTTGCTCCCCAACCTGTGTCTGAGGCGTCTGTGAAGAGGTCCTGTTTGGGGGGCATAGGTTGCAGGGACAAGCCTGGGATGGTGTTTATCTGAGATAGCCACCAATTTAGTTCCCTGGAAAGGCATGGGAGCATTGGAATCTTCCACTCCAGGGGACGCATATGTTTCCAGACTGTTCTCAAGTGTCAAGGGAACTTCCTCATGTGAAGTTTTGCCAGGGGAAGCATGTGGATGGTGGAGGCCATGAATCCCAGGACCCTGAGGAACTCCCTGGCTGATATGGCTTTTAGCGGGATTAATTCCTTGAAGTAAGTAGTGAGGGACAATATTTTTTCTGGGAGAAGACAGGCCAGCATTTTTTTCTGTTAGGATCCTGCACCCCAGGAGCACATGATATTGAGAAGGAATCACGGATGATTTTTTGAGGTTTATTGTGGATTCTTCTCAAGAGGAAAATGGTGAAGTCTAGATGTTGTAGAACCAGAGGAACTGACGGGGCCTGGATCAGGATATCATCTAGATAGGGGAAGAGCTGGAGTCTTTGTCCTGGCAAAGGCCAAGACTGGTGCCAGGCATTTTGTAAATACCCTTGGGGGTGTAGAGAGACCAAATGGCAAAGCACAGAACTCAAGAGTTTGCAGAACCCATTGAGAAGTGGAGGAATTTCCTGAACAAGGGATAGATTGGAATGTGTCACTGGGCGCCTTTTATATCCAAGGATACTAAGAAGGCCTGGGATAGGATCAGTAGGAGGAGGGTATGAAGAGTGAGCATGCGAAAAGAGGGAACTTTAAGGAAGGATTGGTCTCCATGGGCCTTCTTTCCTGGGAGCTAGGAACATTCTGGAGTAAAATCCCTTTCCTCTTGCATGTGCAGGGACTTCTCAAATGGTTCCTTGATCTAGGAGTTCCTGAAGAACTGAGGGGAAGAGAGACAGTTGTTCTCGAAGGGGTTATGGAATGCCTTTGTTAGTAGGTTTGGTCTCTCAGTTCATAAAATATCCCTGTTTTAATACAGACAGGACCCAGGAGTCCTAGGTAACCTGATTCTAAGCAGTTAGGGAGAGGGAGAGATGCATGGAAAGTGGGATGTTTGGTTCCAATGGCCAGTAGTCACAGACTACCAGGTTTACTCTGAAAGGGCTGTTTGATGGCAGGAGTAGAGGGAGCAGGTCTGGCTGTGGCCTGTCTCCTGGAGTCCCTTCTTGCTTTTGGCTGGCAACTGTCTGGCAGGCCTTCTAACAAAGGAGGTTTTTGAAGGGTAATTCCATTGGAAGCGTAGGATCGGAGAGACAAAAATGTGTCTCAGGTCCTGTAGCTCCTTGCCCTTTGTTTTTAGGACCGTAAACAGGTCAGCAGCCGCTGAGACAAATAAATCTTTATTGTCTAGGGGTGCATCCGAGAGTTTAAACATAATGTCATCAGGGAGAGGCTGCAACCTAAGCCAGGAGTATGTCCTCATGACAGACCCTGAAGCAGCAGCCCTACAGGAGGCCTCTACTGCATCATAACTGCACTTAAAGGAGTGTCTGGTCACCTGGGTGCAGGAATTCACCAGGGTAGATATTTTAGCCTTGGCTGGGGAGTCAGGGAGGTCTCCTAGTTGTTTTGTCACATCAGCTAGTAGAGCCAGTGAATATTTGGCCATGTGGATTTGGTAGTTAGTTGCTAGGGTAGTAGAAGTGCAGACCTTTTTCCTAGTCGCTCCATTAACCTGGTCTCCATGTCCAAGGGCAGGAGGGAGGTGGAAAGGAGTAGCTTACCAGTTTTGTCTATAGCCACAGCAATGACTGAAGGATCTGCAGAGAGTGGTTTGAACAAGAATTTAGCATCCTTGGGGACCTTATAAAACTTGTCTGGGCATTTGGGTGCAGGAGGTTGTAATTTAGGGTTTTGGAGACAGCTAGGAATGCATCCAAGAAGGCAGGGTGCACTAAAGAAAAAGCTGGCGTGTTGGGAGACTCCATTTGCAGCTCATAATATCTCTTCTGGATCTTTGTAACCTGACTGCTGTCCCATTTAAGGAATTCTTTCATTTGAGCAATGGTTTCCCCGAAGGTGACATCTTCTCCTGGGGAATCTGTGCCATTAGACTCATCCTCTGGGGAAGCAGTTTGTGAGGTATAAGTGAAAGATTCATCCCCTGATGAATCCTCTTCCTTCGGATGAAACCTCAGGAGCAGGTTTACCTTTGGGGGAAAATGCAGTAGGGGCCTGAACCAAAGTAGGGGTCTGGAGTAGGGCTAAGAAAGTGTTTAAAAGGCCTTGGGTGAAGTCCTGCCAGTCAGGAAGTTAATCGGAGATGGCGGGCATCCGCAAAGGAGCAAGATGTTTAGTTTTTTGCTTCTTCTTTTTATGGGACTCTGACATTGAGGTATCAGACATCCGGTGAAGAGAGGGAGGGCCAGATGCCGGATGGCACTCAACAATATCAGAACTAATATCCTCACGAACCACAATTTGCAAGACTCTATGTGGACCCTCAGATATGATGATCCTAGGTTCCCCCTTGGTGACCAAATCTGACGCTTGCAATTCCCTCTTGGACGTGCCCTTTGCTTCTTTAACGGCTTCCACCTGGGTAACCACCAAAGGGAGATCCGAGGATTCTGGCTCAGACTCTGGTCCTTCATCGGCCTCAATATGTATGGCTGGAAGGGAGGGTACAGCAGTTGGTTTAGGCCTAGACTTTTTGGCCTTTTTGACTGGCGGCTCATTCAAGGGGTCTGGCGTCAGATCCATTGCTTTGGCCAAACACTTGAGACACTGGTTTTCTAAATAAAATTTTAAGACAGCTTAGTGACTCCTGAGGGTTTTGGAAACAAAAGCCTGACAAATACTACAAGCAGTGTTCCTGGCCTAAGCAAAATGGGCAGAGCTCATGCGTACCTTTATGTGGAATTTGTCATCCACCCCTACACTTGCCCTTTCTACCTGACATGAAAAACCCCACAGCAGTAGCAAAAGATAATCAAAAACCCCTATGGGCTACTGATCTGAAGTCGGATAAGATGAGCATTTCACACTGGATATCTTTTCTAAAGGAGCGACGACTGAAGCTGGCAGTCACACAGGCGGCAGAAAAGTTCTTAGGAAGGTGCATGCTGACATCCGTTTTGTACCCATCTGTTTATGGCCGACGTCCACAGACAAAGATGCAGGATGTCACACGCACCCTAGCGGTAGCATCTATCCTTTGTACAACAGCCGGATGTACAAGAGTCACCAGAGGCAAACTTCCTTGTGTTATGAATACAGCAGCATATGAATAGAAGGACATGTATCCATCCACTGAGCTCCTCCGTGATCAGTTCTGAATAGCATTCCCTAGTGACAACAGTCTTCAACCTAGCATTATGGACAGTTGAACTACCCTTGTTTCTCCTGCCAACCTTGTTGACTTGGGTCTCGAAGCATTGTAGCCATTGCCTCATGTGCACATGCAACCCTCTGCTAATGACACACTATAGTACAGTGTGCAAGAGATGTACTTACACCAAGAATCTAGAATCCATGCTCTCTCTCTCTCTCTAAACAGTTACACAGAGAAGGTTGTCAACTCACCCACCACTACATATGATCAAAAGTACCACTACTCATACACATAGTAAGCATCAAACATGTAAATCCACATATACAGAGGTTCTCTTGAAAAACTTACCAAAACATCAGAGAACTCCAAAACACAAGATTGCTACAACTAACAGTCCCCACAGCACCCATGACATATAGCAATACCAGTGTCTCACCCACCAAGCCAATAAGGCGTATCACCCAAAAAAACAAATTTCTCAAATTTCCTTGTCAGTGGAAACTCAACAGTGAGAAACACGGACGTCCCACTCACCAGGTTGGAGAAGGAGAAAGTCACAATCAGCTGCCTGTCCAGTGCCAGAATCTGTTATATCACGCATGCACTAACGTCTCTCAGCAACAAGTACCATTATGACTGTCATAGTTCATGTTGATGTGACTGACCTGAGACATACTTCAATAGACTATATGAAGAGAGACATGGTTGAGCTCTCTGAGTATGTGTCCCAGGCAGGTATGTCCCTAGCCTTGAGCACCATACTATCCTCACCTAGAATGCTGCCACAGTATAAACATAAAATGATTGCTTTCAATAATTGTCTCACTTTTTGGTTTCATTCAAAAAGGATGCAGTTCCTGTCAGCCTGGGAAGCCATGGTCAACAAACCTTGCTGCTCTGCCAGAGATGGTTTGCACCTGGCACATGTAGGCTTCCAGATGCCAGCAAAGGCTCCAGCCTCTCCCATATTGCCTTTTTTAGGCAAGGTCTCGAAAACATTACTGACATGAAATTAACCCATCAAAACAAAATAAGGGTCATGTTTCTAAATGGTAGGAGCTTAAACCAAAAACTACACTCCCTGGAAACACTTCTATTACTAGAAGATGTACATGTCTCTGCAGTCACAGAAGCCTGGTTCAAGGCCTCAGACAGCACCCCAGCCTTGCAAGGCTATAATGCATTCCACACCTTTTTGTTTCAATAAACATCTTTATTAAATTATCAGATATGACACAGGCAATCTTACATTTAGATAAATGAAAAACAAACACTGACACCACTTTATTTGCAAAAATTATACATCACTTATAATTTATCCAGTCATTATCAGTTAAGCATTATATATCTCACTCAAATCCTGCCTCTTAAACCTCGTTCCTTCTCTGCATATATTATTCCCACAATTCCCATTTTTTCCTACGAAGTTTGCTCTGTCCCTTTTCTAAAGATACCAGTTCCAGTTGTTTTATCTCTGTTACTATATTCACTACTTCTAGTAAAGTTGGTCTAGACTTTGATTTCCATTTTCTAGTAATTGCTTTTTGGCAGCCACCATAATTAGGCTAAGCAAGGCTTTACTTTGTCTAGGCAATTCCTATTCTGTATCATAGCTCAAAAATAATCATCTCCCCAGTCAATCCAATTTGCTTATCCAGTATCTCTGACACAGTGGTCCAAAGGGAATCTCCAAAGTCCTCTAGCTCACTACATTCCCCAAAAAATATTTTCTCAGCCCCCTCTTTCTGGCCCATCACACCTCCATCATTTGCTATCCACCTGAGGAAAAATTCTTTGAAGTCTACCTGGGGTATAAAATATCCATGTAAACAGTTCCAGGCAAAGATCCTACATCTTCTAGACTTTGTTGCACATTTAGGAGATATACATATATCTCTCCCATTGTCAGTTTGTGAATTGTTTATCCAATCTCTCTTCCCAATCCTTTCTAAGCTCCTCTGATTGATTCTTATAATTATCACGCAATATTTTATATGCAATACTAATTATTCCTTTTTTTAATGGCAGCTTCTGTTCTAGATTCAACTAAAAACTCTACCAGTACTTGTCTTTCATTTAGGCCCCCCCTATTTCTTTCTCTTTGGCTTCCCTATCAAGCACTTATATCAGAGTATAGGCAATCTCTAACCTGCAGTCCAAATACATTCTTGGCCTCTTCCCATTCTATTACCTTTCCCTTTCTAGTTATTTGTTCCCAATACTTGGTTCATTTGCCAGTTTTCTCCAATAAATTCCAGCCCCCTCTTGTCTATTATCTGTATCCCTAACCGCAGTCATCCCTATCAACAGAATCTCTTTTCTCCATTCTCGTGCTGATTTAGTTCTTAGGATAATCCCTGCTATCTTATAATTATAACACTCTGTATGATTTTTTTATTATGCTTGTTCTCCTGAAAAGTCTGCATCCAAAATCCCAATCTCTCCATATTTCTTGAGCTTCCTCTCTGTATCATCATCATTCTTTTCCACTTTGAATTATAGTTTTCTGCCTGTGCTATGTATAAGATCCTTAAATGTATTGCTCTAAAATACCCCCGCAAATTGGGTAATCCTAGTCCTCCTTGTTCTAGTGGAAGAATCAGCTTATCCTACTTGACACTTGCTGTCTTCCCTTCCCAGATAAAATCCTTCAACTCTTTTTTTTAATTGCTATCCACAGCTTCTCCTCTGGTTGCTAAAAATATGCCTGACGTGTATAAGACTAAAGAGACTTAAAAACATTTTAATTGCTTGTATCTTAGTATCCATATCCATATAACAAAGCTTCCAGTTTCTCAGTTTTTGTATTATCTTCTGTTTAGTCTCTTTCCACAAATCCTTAGCTGCCAGAACAGAGTCATTTCTACTGTATATTCCTACATACTTTATTTTATCATGTCCCCATAAATATGGATATTGTTGTACCAAAAAAAAAATACATAGTATCAATATAGTATTTTGAGATAAAAAAAATGTTTTGGATGTCATTTAACTGTTGTTAGTGTTGTTTTTCTATTGTTTATTACTGTAATGCTAGTTTTATTTATATTCTGTTTGCTGTGCTTGTCTACTACTGTAATGTTTTATTGTACTTTCTGGAGCTTTTCTCCTCGGGTCTCCACTGAAAATGGGACAAAATCCCATTTGGACTAACCTGGTTAACAAATTTCAATAAATAAATAAAAATAAAATAAAAAATAAATAAATTCATGTGTGGGTACATAATTTACCGCTATTGCCTTTGTTTTAGCTTCATTAATTTTGTATCCTGAGCAGATTTGAAACTGTCTTAAAATATTCCACAGCACTATAATGTCCCTTTCTCATTTTGTCATGCATAAAATAATATCATCTGCAAATACAGCAAGCTTTCCCTGACTACTGTACTCACTACATCCTTGAATTTCTGAGTCCCTTATTTTCTTTGCCAATGGTTCTAAATATAATGTAAACAAAGGGGAAAGCGGACAACCCTGCCTGATTCCTCTTCTCAAGTATAAGTTATCAGAGAGGATGCCACCCACTTTAATTTTCACCACTGATCCCTCATATATACTCCTTATCAGCCTTATAATTGTATCAGGGAAAGCAAATGCTTCTATTGCCCTACTCATGAAGTTCCAGTCTACTCTATCAAATGCTTTCTCTACATCAAGACCCACCAATAACAGTGGTATCTTCCTACATTCCGCTTCCCTCTGGATCATCAGTGTTCTGTTAATATTATCAAATGTTTACCTCCCTCCCCACAAAACCACACTGCTACATATCTATCAATTTTGGCTTCACTTTTGCAATTATTTTAGCCATTATAGATATAAACACTTTATAATCACGGTTTAGTATTGAAATGGGCCTGTATGAATCTGGATCCGAAGGATCTTTACCCTCTATAGGTATTACCGTTACCACTGTCTTCTTCCAGGATGCTGGTACTTCTCCTCTTAAAACACTGCTAAACAAAACCTTCCAGATCTTAATTAGTTTTTTCCCTCCTAGTTTTCAAACTTCCACAGGAATACCATCTATTCCTGGGGACTTTCCTATCGACTGGTTATTCATAGCCATTTTTATCTCATCTCTTCCTATCTTAACTGTTAGTAACTAAGCCTCACCTACCGCTAATCCTGGCATATTTAATTCTTCCATAAACATTTCCATTTGTACCTTTTCCTGATTTCCATATTTCTCTGCTCTATACAAACGTTTCATAAAATTTTCAAAATATTTCTAATACTTCTACAGGGTCTCTTGTTATCTTCCTTATTACAGGCTCCTTAAGCTTGGTGACAGCCCTTTCCACTTTCTGTTGCCCGAGTCATTGTGCTAAAAGTTTTTGTGCTCAATAATTATTATGAAAAAACAGTTGCTTAACAGCAATCTTTCTAAACTTGTGCATGTTATTGAGGTAATCCCTTACTTTCTGTTTAGCAATCTGCAGTTGCTCCTTTTCTTGCTCTGAGAGATTGCCCCTATTTGGCAATACTTCAACATTTGTCAGTCCCAATAAATAATTCTTGTTACTTCTTAGCCATATCCCCCTTTCCTTTATTTCAACCCTAGTTTTAAACTCCACTTTAATTGTATCTCACTCCCTAGCTATATTTTCAGAAAAAAATTTCTCTCTTCTCTAGCAGACCCCGAATTAATTCTAAAACCCATTCCTTAAATTCCTTTCTTTTCAGTCGATAGGTGGGAAAGCGCCATTGCCTCATTTTTATTTCATTACCTTGCATTTTTATTTTAGTTATTATTGGCACATGATCTGAAAAAGTTATAAGGTGTGTTTCAAGACCTTCAATTAAATGCACATATTCCTGTGAGATATAAATTCTATCTAGCTAGGCCCAGTTTTTGTATCTTGGAGAATAATATGCAAACTCACTCTGAACTCCTAGTACTGAAGTCACATCTTCCATGCCAAACATGTTCATAAATTTCTTCAAAAATCTACCCTCCTTTGTTATATTTTCCCTTCTAGGCCCCTCAGACACATCTTCACTATTGCAAACCAGATTCCAGTCTCTACCTCCAAGTAATATTCCTTTCTGAAGGCTGATTATTTCTCCCAGAATTTTCTTAAGCTCCATTATAGCAACTTTAGGTGGAATGGAAATGCATGCCAGTGTAATCCTCTTCCCTTGCCAGTAGCCCCTCAGTACTATATATCTTCCATTATTATATATTTTTCCCTCTTCTATCACTATTGGAGCTCCTCTCGCACTTAATATAAGTACTCTTCTTTCCTTTTGCCCCAGATATTCTGCTGAATAACCATCCTGAAAATCTTTATTTATCAAATTCACATGTTCAGTTCTTTTTGGGTGTGCCTCCTGTAGCATAGCTATTTGCACTCTACATTGTTTAATATATTTCACTGTTCTTTCTTTTTTATATTAACCTGTAAGGCCATTTAGACTGAAAGACATTGCAGAAAGCATCATTTTCTTATATAATTATTATTACTGCCTTTTATGTATAACTTCTGTTTTATTAAATGTCTAGTTCCAACTTTTATGTTACATGCATATACTGTTCGACAGGGTGATCTTTTATTATGTACTTATTATTTATTTTACATTTGTTGACCAGGATTGTCCAACTGAGCTGAGTAGCCCTTTTTCAGCAGAGACTCAGGGTGAAAAGCTCCACAATATTATATTATGTTTTAAAATGAAAGACAAATTACTAAAAATAGGTTTTACAGAGAATAGTCAGCACAGTGACAATTACAGAAATACAATTTTCAGAATCTCACAATAGAAGACAGTCAACATAAGTCAAACAATTATACAGTTGTTTTTTGTCATATCCATTTCAGCCTATGCCACATATGACATAACTTTTTTTGTTTTTTGAAGGCCCTCAAAGAGAACAAACAAGCTCCGCAAAAACTCCCCTAAAAACTATTAACTTAATAACACACAAAACTATGTACATCTTCAAATAACACACAAAACTATGTACATCTTCAAATATTGAAGTTCTAAGTTGATAGCCACACATACAGGCTAGAGTTAATAAAAAAAGGTTAGTCATGCTAAGACACATGGTATGGCCTGTGTTATTAGTAAGTGCTATTTGATTTTCTCTATCTTTATAGCTCTCCCAGCTGAGAAAACACTTGAATGCATTCAGTAAACACTTTCTCCAAGCCATTTCTCTTTATCAAGTTGTCTTTTAGTGACATGCAAACCAGACACAAAACTGCTACGGGTACCATGTTTGCCAGAAAAAAGCTTTATAATTCAATATTCTTTTTCATTTACATGCTTTGTAATAAACTTGTTACTGGATAACATCAAGGTCATAACCCAGTCATTTCCATATGCAAGCATAGGAAAAAGCATACTGATTTTTATTTTGTCATACTCTCTTAAACAGACCTCCCCCACTTCTCCTCTCTACCTCCTTTTTTACACTGCAGTACCTACATTTCTTAAAACTGAACAGAAAAAGAGAAAAGAAGGGAGAAAAAACATATGTTTATATTAGTATCCCCATTGCATTTCAAAAATATTGAGAAAACTTTACTTCAAGTCTAATTGGTTTTGTCTTAACTTTAAAGCCCTCTCAGCTGGAAAACTCCTGATTGCTTTCAGGAAACATTATGTCCTAGCCAGTTTCTCTTTTCTTTATTTTTCTTTTTCCTCAGCCAATCCCCTTCTACTAGACTGTCTCCAGTTTCTCTTTATCAGACTGTCTTTAAGGCAACATGAGAACCAGATACCCAGTTTCTCATTATCAGATGGTTTCCATGGAAAACTGAAGACTAGCAGCAGAATTGCAACTGTGTATATGCACTTGCTAAAAAAAAGCCTCATAATATTCAATATTCCTTTTTTTTTCCATTGCATTGCCTATATTTCTCAAAACTCTACAAGAAGAAAGAGAGAAGAGGGGAGAAAAAGAAAAACAACCGCACCTGTTTAAAATTCCCATTAAACTTACTTGCAAAGAAAACCATACACTACAAATACAGTATTATTAAAAAAAGTTTTCTTTACTTACAGATAGCTTTCTCCCCCTCTTCCCCTCCCCAAAGCATTTTTCTGAACATTAATGACATGAAGTAGGGCATATACTTTAGAGTCCCCCACAAATCCAAGACATTTTGAAAGAGTCCAATATTACCAGATTTTCTTGTTCTGTCATATTTCACAAACTTAATTATTGCACTGTAATCCCAGACTGAGTCACTGGTTTTATTACTGTTTTTCTCCAATGCCCAAATCCTGTTTCTGCTTCATTTCCAATGTACTCTTGATTCTTCTAGTCAACTCTCGTGCTCCCTTCATTTTCTCCAACATTTTCCATTGAAATACTGGAAAAGGTTTCACAGGTACAGTCTCTCTGTGGTCCTCCTTACCAGAAGAACAAGAAGCAAAATCTCCCCATCTCACAGTTCACTTTTTGTTGGACAAACCTTTGTATTTCCTCCTTACCATGTACTTCACCAAAAATTATTTTGTCCCTCCAGGGAAGAACACCTTAAAGACAGTTGGATACAGCAGTTTGAATCTCACACCTGTGTCTTGACATTCCCTGAATAGTGGAATGAATTTACTCCTCTTCTGCCTGGTGTACAACGAGTACTCATTCTCCGCAAATACTCTGCTTCTCCCACTTTTAGTATTTTGTCCTTCTGCCACAGTTTTGTCAGAATTAACTGCTACTTCTGGTAGGATTGCATCTTTACTATTACAGGTCTAGGTTGCTTTCTTATAGGTAGGTTTGGAGTGTACACACAATGTGTCCTTTCAACTCCTGCTATGGAATACCAGTCTAGTTGTGTATTTGTGCTTTCATAAAATTAATACAGTCTGTTTCTTCCAGCTTTTCTGGTACATCTGAAAATCTCAGGTTTTCCCTATGTGCTCTGTCCTCTAATTATATAATTTTTTTAAACATCTCTTCCTGAGCAGTCTCACATTCAGCCAGCCATTTCTTCATTTCAATCTCTGATTTTTGCAGCTTTATCATCTCATCTGAATATCTGCTTAAAGCTTCTTCCATTTTTTCCAGTCTTTTGTTGTTTGTATTGACAAACTACATCAGTGTTGTATGCAGTCATCTTATATCTTCCTGCAGGTTACTGGAAGTCATGTCTGAAAGTTGCACTGCTTTTTGCTGAACAGCTGCAGAACTTTACCCAGTCAGTATTTCTACATCACTTTTTTTAGCTGATTTTTTTCCAGGTCTTCTGTATTTCTTTATTCCTGGCATCCAGGCAGTGCACTTACTAGTCAGTTACTGAGATTTACCCATAAACACAAGTCTACTGGCGTTCTCTGATGAGTTTCTGTTTTCACACTGGGAGAACTAGAAACAACCTATTACTGTGTGCAGCCATCTTAGAAGTCTTGCCTTCCACATCTTCAGACTGCAAAATGAATATGTGAAAATCAAGGAAGGTGGTGTTTCAATCTACGTTAGAGATAAATTCACCTCCCATCTAGTTAGTCTGGACAACTCCATGGAGTTATTCCAGGTCCAAGTTATGGTGGGTAAGACCCCCATTCAAGTCATAGCCAGTTATAGATCCCCCTCTATGGGTCATGATGCCTGCAAAGCCTCCTTGACTGAACTGAAGACAATCCAAATTTTACCAAACACACTGGTTATGGGGGACTTTAATTATCCCACTAGCAACTGGGAAACCTACACTAGCCCTAACTCACTAGCGCAAAAGTTCCTTGAATTTGTTAATTCAAATACCCTGGAACAAATTCTCCATCTGGACCTGGTCTTCACCAACATGTCAAACAGATGCAGTGCCGCAACTGTTGAACCCTCATTAGTTAAAACTGACCAGAAATCAGTCACCTTCGAGATGGCACTAGCACCAGAACTCTCAAAGTGTGAAATCAGACTAAAAAACTTCACCAAGGCAAACTCTATCCTCCTAGGTAAAGGTATAAATGCATACCAAGCCCCAACCCCAAGATGGAAGTGGTAATTGCACCAAAGCGTACACTAAAGCCCTGTACAATCATTTGCATAAGTGTATAAACTTGGCCGTACCTGAAAGAATCAAAGACAGAGCCCCAAGTAAAAACAAGCTGCCATGGTGGACATCCAGCATCAACAAACTTTACAATAAATGCAAAAAGTTGCTGTCCAAGAAAACAAAGGCAAGGCCCCAACAATGGAAAAGCACCCTCCTCAGCCTCAACAGGCAAATAAGACAATTTGTCAAATCCTCCAAGGGCTTCTTTGAGAGAAATTTAGCAAGTACAGCCAAGGATAAGCATAAGGCCTTTTACAGCTACATACATAACCTAAAGGGTACGACAGAAGCATGTGCAGAACTAGTGGCCAACAGTATCACACACACACTAACCCCAGAGAGACAGCAAACCTGCTAGCGGATAGATATGGTTAAAATTTCACTCGCTTATCCCCTTCTAACTTACAACAAACCATTCCTCAAACTTCCCCACCACCCTACATATCTGAAATGCAGGTTCTCAAAGCCTTGTCCAAGGCAAAAAACACAGCTTCTATGGGACCAGACAACATCCCATGCTGTCTTCTAAACAGGCTAAAATATGAACTAGCATCACCACTAAGTACCATTTTCAATAATAGCCTAACCACAGGCTTTAATCCTGCGGAACATAGAACAGCAACAATTTCAATTACTCCCTTCCACAAAGGTGGCCTAGCAACAGACCTGGGGAATTACTACACCTGACCAGCCTCATCTGTAAGGCCATGGATTGTATCATTATGGACCTCAGAAATAAAGACATAGGTGAACTCCAAACCCTGGATCCTACCAAATATGACTTCGTGAACTGCAGATCCTGCCTGCTAAATCTGGCGGATTTCTTTGAAAAGGCCAATGACGAGGGCAAATCTGTACACACAGCATACCTCAACCTGGGAAAGGCTTTCATCATCATCACACATTCTGGCATTACTGATAAATTCAGCAAACTGAATGTAAGCCCCTTTGTTGTAAGATGGGTTGCCAAGTGGCTCACAAGCCGGACACACTACCAAAGTGAGTCACTCCACATCAGTCAGCAGGCCTGTTACCAGTTGGGGTGCCACAGGGGTCAGTGCTGGGCCCCCTAATGTCTGGTAAATACTTCTCAGAAGTTCAGGTCAAAACTAAGGGGTTGTAGCTGACCAAGTTTGCAGATGACTGCAAAGTAGGTGCAATCAATGAATCCCCAAATTATGTCAGTACACTCCAGGAGGGTCTCATGCACTCCACCGACTGGTGTATTAGTCATGGTCTCAAACTGAATGCAAAGAAATGCATCATCATTCCCTTCGGCACAACGTCCCCTCATACTAACAAATCAACAACAATACCCTAAGTACCCATGAAGTGGTAAGGGACATGGATTCACAAGATGACTGTGACCTTACCTTCAACCACCATGTGTCTACTATAGTAAGAAAAGCTTTCTATGCAGCACACCTGATTAGTAAAGGCATTGCCTCAAGAGGAAAATACGTTATAACCCCACTATACTCAGCACTCATCTAGCCCATACTTGAGTATAACGCCCTGTTTGACATGTACCATACTAAGTACCTGTTATCAAAGACCTCAGAGGTTACTAACAAAGAAGATCAAGGGGCTCCAGCATGCACCTTACATAGACTGACTAAAGTCCCTGCACTATATTCCATAGACGTCTTAGGGGAGACTTATGCCTGGCCTACAGAGCAATCCAAGACCCAGACTTAATGAACTTGCTGCATATCTGTAAATCAAATGGGACTAGGGCTACACATTTCAGGGACCTAAATATGGCCAGCAACTTAAATAGGGCATGCTGGAGGAATAAATTTACTTCCCAGTGACTGCCACATCTTTGGAACAAGCTACCAATTCATGTGAAACAGAGCACCCCTATGACACTGTTCAAGAGGAACCCAGATGAGTGGATGGGGTAGCATAAATTCTTATTGAGGACAGAGCCCACAACCTTCCTAGATACAGGCAGTCATCACTAAATGCAATCTTGGGTACTGACTAGCACTTCCATGGTATTACACTAGGATGAAATGGCTAGGCTTAAAATGACCTCCAGGTCGATAGCCTATTAATTTCCTATGATCCTATGTAGTAGCTAAAGAGGTTTTAATGCTTTAATGTTTGGCAAATTTACACCCTCCTTTTCAGATGAAAAATCTCTAACTCTTTTTGTGTTTCAGTAAGGATGTGGCAAGACAGAACAATCAAAAGGTATGTACTTACCAGAATGACAGATTTAGATGATCCAAGTTCATCTTCTTGAACCCTAAGAAATTTTACTGCAAGTCTAAATCAGCTCTACACATAAAACTCCCAGGCTTGTGCTCCCCCTCCTTATCCACAAGTACATCACACTCAATTCTCCACAAATCATAAGTGTGCCACTCAAGACAGAGGCACTTGTAAGAAAAAAGCTAAGAGAATACACAACACCTTAAAAGGTCTTTATACAGGCTGGGGGGAAGAATGACAGATATTCTGAAGAAGATGTACTCAAAGTCATCTACATCACTATGGTGTAAGTACCTAACTTTTGTATCTAGGGTGAGCCAGTCTGTTCTCTTAAAACTCTTAGGACAAAGTATCATGCTTGATTCCCTGGCTGCACGCATTTCATATATGATAATGGCCTGAAGGAGGACCCAGACATAAACCTTGACATTACATCCAGCTTATGGAGTCTTGTAAAAGTAAACAGTTTTGCAGCTACACAGATCTCATCCAAGGATGTGGTTCTGAAATCTGCTTAGGAAATAGCCACTGCTCTTGCTGGAGTTGCAGTAGGACTGCATGTCAAAGATTTTTAGATTACATTATCAAATTTAATATACTCTGAAAGCCAAATGAACACGGTCACTTACAGGCCTTCAAACCCAATCTATTAGCAGCACATGAAAATAAAAAAACAAGTGAGGGTCTTTTTTGATGGGCTGTTTTAGCAATGTAAAACTTTAATTGCCCAAACACACATTGTAAAAAGTACTCTCTGCTGTTAGAATAATTTGGCAAAAAAGATGGGGAGGTTAATAAAATAGCCTGGTTCAGATTTAACTCTTTGGTTACCTTGGGTATAAAAGAAGGACCAGCAAAGAAGGACTGATACAGAAGGCTTCATTCTTTAACATTCTCTGGCTGAAGATATAGCCACCAGAAATACAGACTTCCAAGAAAATACTTCAAATCTACACTAAAGGCCGGGGGAGGGGGGGGCGTCTCAAGGTGGTACTGGATGTTTAAAAGGATTTCTTATGATACAGGCATCCCATAGGAAAGCCTTGCATAATTCATAGAAGGCCAGCAAGGTACTGTGAAATCCCTTATGAAAACTGGAGATAGCTGAAAAATGGACCTTAATAGAGGAACTACAGAGTCCCAGGTCAATTATTTGTGAAAGGCAGTCATTAGCTGAAAAGATGGTCCAACCCTTTTGAAGTACAGCATACTGCAAAATGTACCCACTTTGCTCTTGTATGCTTTTCTGGTATTAGCTCTCAGGGCAAAGCTAAAGATTTGGATGACCATGTCTGCAGTGCCTCTCATAATGTGGATAAACCAAGTGGTTAGTCAAAGGCCGTGAAGAAACAGGTGAATCTTGCTGGATGGGTAAATGCCTCAATAGCAGAGGCTTCTCCTGAAGATGAAGCAGTAGTAGAAGGAACAAGACTTGTCAAGGCCAAAATGCAACTATGAAAATGGCTTGGGGTTTCAGTTTCTGAAGAAGATATAGGGGTAAGTGTACTGGAGTTTGGGGTGCTACTTCTGGGCTATAATATCACTGAGATGTTGCCCCAGAGGAGATATAATGGGGTAGATTAATAAACTTGGTGTTGGTCAGGGATGCAAAGAGGTCACAGATCATAGTGAGGCTTCCCTTAGTGATGAAACAGCTTCAATGCTGATCCTGTCTGCCAATGAGTAGGTCTCCCCTGGAATGTGGGCAGTTAAAGTGATCTGAGAACATAACTCATTCCCCATGCCCTCATGGCCTCCTGACAAAGCAAGTGTGAATGTGATCTACCCTGATTATTTATATACCGCACCACAGTCAAGTTGCTGATGTAAGCAGCAATCACATCACGGTTTAGAGAGGCCAGGAAGGCCCACAAAGTTGCAAGATTGCGCTCATCCCAGCATGCTTATGGGTAGACTGCTCTGCACTTGTGACCAGGTACTTTGGACTATTTGCCCTTGACAATGCCGTCCCATCTCATGGCCATGGTATCCATGCTGGCTTTCACCTTAGGGAGGACTGGGAACTGGAAGAGCCTGCCCAGAGTAAGACTAGGTGACTGTAACTACTAACAGGTGGTACTTGTAGACGGGAAATACTGATGCTCTGATAGGAATTACAGGCCTGACACCACTGTCATGACAGTCCATCACATAATTTGCATATGAACTCTGACATACAGAACCATAAAATTGTGGTTGCCATGAATTTCAGTGTCTTGAGGCAATGGTGTACTTGGGCAGAATCTATCTGAAGAATATTTTCTTGGGGTAGACTTGCACTGCATCATACATTTTCTAGCAGGCAAATATCAGGGTCTGTGGTGGCCCCATCTAACACTTTGCAATGTTCACTGTGTTGCTTTATGATTTGAACAAGTGACAAAGTCTCTTCTGTGGAGACCAGAATGAACAGCATCAGGGCAGCCAGGACATGCTTGCCTTATAAGAAAATACTTTCACACCCTGAGACCTCTAGATTGCTGCTACCAGTGGGAGGCGAACAACTTAAGGGACTGAGGTACAATTAAATGGAAGACCACAAAACTGAAAGTATCTGGCTTCAACCAGGAAATTCTGGAAGCTCCTTGAATTCTCTGCAACCTTTACATGCAAGCCACCATCTAGGAGACTCAAAAAACACATCAAATCTTCTCTTGATAAGCATGGGAGAAATCAGATGTATCACAATCACATGGAATTTCTCTTTGAGGACATGTTTGTTTCAAACTCTCAGATCCAGGATTGGCCTGAATTCATTCACTTTTGATAGTACCAAACACAGTCCTAAATAGAAATCAAACCATCTTTAGTCTAGTAAGGATCATCTGGATGGCCATTTTTTGAAAGAGTTTGAGAACTTTATTTCTTGCTGCTCTTTTCTGATGGGGTGGGATATTGTGAAGTAAAACAGACTGCAGTTGCACAGCAGGTGAAAGGGAACTTTGTAGCTTCTGGAAATGATAGACAAAGCCCATCTGTCCCATATGATGGCTATCTTTGTTAACAGATGGAGGAATAAACAACCCACAACTACTTCTCAAGTGGTGCAGTCAGGCAAGTCCTCAGAAATTATTCTGCTGCAACCCAAAGAGGAGATGCAATATTAACGGTTTGGTTGAGAATTTCTACCTTTGGGTGTATGTCCATTCCGGAAAGTCCCAAGACAATAATGCCCTCCCAGACTGCTGGTTTCTGTGTTGCTCTTGGTTTCACTTGAAATACAGTTGCCACAGGCTCTTCTGAATCCTAGCAAGGATGTTGTGCTGTCATGTCACAAAATTAACACATACAGCAGTGAGAATTTTACCAACATTGTCTTACAATTTTTCCTTAATGTAGGGAGCAGAGAGGTCAATGACAATGAATGGAGCATTAATAAAGGATGCTTTGAAATTCTATGTGCAATAAGGAAGTCACAGCCAGGTGTGACAATGAACATTTGCTACTGATGCTAGTGCCTGCTGTCTTACTGTACCATCTGCCGTGTCCATAGTGTATGCACCAAGTGCACTGTAAAGCTGGAAATCACAGATGCCCAAGAGATCAATTTGGACTTGAGGCTGTCATCTTCTGGCAACTATTCCAGCATTTTGTCTATTTTTGTCTGCAAGCTCATGCTGTATGCATGGCATGTGTGAAACAGACAAGTACATTAACAAAAAAAAAAAAAAAGGTTGGAATGCAGAGATTCTTCTTCAGGAACCAATCCACACTATTTGCTACAGGGTGGAATGCTGGGATCTGAGAAGTAGGTTCTCTCTCAGGTATTGCTATAGTAACAACAGCAATCTAAACCAAACTTTACAGTCCTTAAGCAGTGACAGGTTCCTACTCTAGGAATAGGTGTGACTATCTTGCCATACTTCCATGATGACAAGAGAAATCATCTTCTCCACAGGGGTCACCATTACTAAAGTTGAAGAGTAAGATAAGAATGTCTTCTGCGGATACTTTCTGGGGATAATGGAAGTTTAGTGGGCATATTCTGCATGAACCCAAGGACCTCCCCAAACATGGGGGCATAAGAGTGGTAAGTGAGGAGATCAACTGTATCCCCAACATCTGTGTGCGGCACTGATGACTCCAGAGGTGAGTTGATAAGTTTCCTTTTACACATATGCTTCAGTTGTTTTCTTGGGTGAGGGGGCTACAGGGAGGATGAAGAAGCTAAAGATAAGCAAAATCTAAATTAAAACTCACTTCTGGCAGTGATCTAATACTCCTTCCTTGAGTTGGGAAGACAAAAGTGCTACAGCAGCAGATATAAGAGGGACTCAAGCTGAATCCTATGCAGTAGCAAGCACTGTGGTAGGCCCATACCTGGAATGATGAAAGGTCCAAGCAATAACTAGCATCAAAACACCCTCATTTCCTGGGATATTGATGCGAGTGCAGATGCACTATCACATATCGGTCCTGAAATTAACACAGAGTCAACTGACACTGACTGCATAACTTTATATTTACAGGGAGACGTGTTTGCATGAGTTTCCCCTGGGTGTTTCAGTTTACTCCCATATTCTAAAGACATGCAGTAGGTGGACTGGACATGTATATCTTTTTTTCTAAATAAGCCACTATATCACACTGTCAAAATATTGTCAGAATAAGCATGCAAGTTAAAGGGTGATTGCAAGTGCAATGGAGACTGCCTTTTTACAGTGCTAATGTACACAGGAAAAATTAAACAGACATGTAGTTTCTTACTGGAAGGTATTTAATTATATTTTGTTCTGCAATTATAAACAAGGTAGGTAGGTCATTACATGTAAATAGATGTCATGTGTATCTGTGCATCCTCAGCTTCTGCAGTTTTCACTTTCATGTATTTGGATATCTTATTTCTTCAGCTTAACCTGTGTTTAAAAATTCTTAACTATTATTTCTGTGAATACAGATCGGGGCCAGATTCTAAGAGTTGCACTCAATGTTAGTTTGCCCTGATTCCAAACAACTTGATCTCAGTTAAAGTGACTTACTTTGGTGTAAGGCCTACTTTTATAAAAGGCTTACATTGTGGGCCAGATTCCAAAAGACCTGCTCAAAGTGAAAGTGGTCTTCCTTCTGGACATTTATTTTGTTTGTAGATGTATTATTTCTCTACTTTGTAAATATTTTTCTGTGTGAATGAAAGAACATTTTCTCTGTGTGGATTATATAATCTTCTCTGAATATATATTCTTAATTATGTACCCCTGGGCTGAGACTAAAAATGTTTCAATGGACAAGAGCTCCACCCGAGTTAACAAATTCAAATAAATAAGCAAACTAAAGGTAGTCCTAATATTCAAGCTTGTATCTACACACACACACACAGATAGAGAGAGAGATACTATACACACACACACAAACGTGAGCGCATACACACATACATTTTCTCAGAGAATTTACTATACAACTTCACCAACTTTGCTTTCTTTTTGTAAACACTGTCTTTTGGCACTTGGGTTCATGCCTCTAAATTTTTGCTCCAGAACTCTGGACAAATCCTACAATAATGGAGGGTGGAGAGACAAAGGCCCAAAATCAGGGACAGTTTTTTTAAATATTGCTCTAGTTCACAAAAAAAGTTAACAGATCAGATTTGGTTTTACATCAGCTCGCATTTTCTGAAGAGTAAGAAGTATAAAACTCTTAATGTATAGAATTACTGACTGACTGTAATCATCAATGATTTATCAGAAAATCAAAAATGTTGAGAGGGATAAGTCAAAAATATGATGCAAAATCATGGGGATGTTCTGCAAAATCAGAGCCAGTTGACAGGTATGTTTGGATTTCATTCTCATCGATAAAGCATGCCCAGTGTACACAAAATTAACAATACCAACAAATGTAAACTGTTTGCTACATTAATATCCCATTTCCTTCTGCATACCCACTATACACATTTTTATGCAATTAACATCTAAAGAGGGGCATGTTTATCATAATTTAACAACACGACAAAGAGATGCTTTGAAGTCATTAATGCAGGATGATAGTATTATAATCAAACCTGCCAATAAAGAGGGAGCAGTTGTGGTGATGGATCAGCAATTTTACCATGATAAGGTCATGGACATGTCAAATTACCATTTGACCTATAGGAAAATCTTCCCTAGAAGTTACCATTTTGGTAGGCAATGTGAAATGTGAGTAAACTATGCACAAACTGAATGGTCTCATCAATGAGGATGTATATAAATTTGTGTTAATAGATCAACCACTGGTACCTGTGTTTAAGGCACTACCTAAGACACACAAGGACCCCACTAATCCACCACTTAGACTCATAGTGTTGGGCAGGATGGGTGATGGAGAATGTTTCTATCTGGGTAGAATCGTAATTAAAGTCAGTGACAGCCTCTGTACCCAGGATTTTGAAGGATACAACCCATTTTCTATCTTCTCTGCAAGCTTACACTCAGATTGAGCCCAACATTGGCAACTATTTTTTTTCACTTTAGATATAAACAATTTATTCACTGCCATCTCTGAAGAATATGGCTTAGTTGCCAGAGTCCTTGTTAAGTTGTAATGGAGTCTTAGATGATACTACCAGGATGACCATAGGCGTTTTGCTTCAGCTTATAGGTTCATAGGTAGGTACTAGGCTATCTGCCCGAAGGCATTTATAAGCCTAACCAGAATGTGTTGGCTTTCGCCGCCCCCTTAAGATTAGTTCCCTGTGCCTCTGTCCAGCAGAGCCACTGATGTGATCCCCAGGGTAAACTTTCTGTTTCCCATCCACTCATCAAGGTTTCTCTTGAAAAGTGTTAGCAAGGAGCTCTGCCTAATGTAGATTGGAATCTTGTTCCAAAGCATGGGAAGTCTCTGGGACAGGAATCTATCCCTCCAGCATGTCCTATTTATTGTTGTGGTGAGGTTTAGATCCCTAGAGCGTGTGGCTCGAGGGGATATGGTTTTCTTTAGGTGGAGCATGTCCATCAGTTCTGGGTTGGACATGGCCTTGTATGTCAGGCAGAGATCACCTCTGAGCAGGCGGTATGCAACAGAGTACAGCTGGAGTTTCTTCAGTCGAGCTGCATAGGGCATCCTTTTGAGGCCAGTGATCCTCTTGGTGAGGTACTTCTGTGGTCTTTCCAGCTGTTGCAGGTGTCTTGTAAGGTACATCCCAAATGGGGCGTTGTAGTCTATGATGGGTCTGATGAGTAGAGGGGCACAATGACCTCTTTTGATCTGGATGCAAACCCTTTTGTGATTAGGTGGGCCATATAGAAGGATTTTCTAACCACTTTGGCAATGTGATTATCAAAGTAGAGATTACTATCTACTTGAGTCCCCAGATCCCTTATTACGTCTTTCGTATTTAGGGGACTACCACCTATGTGGTAGTTTGTGGGTACGTTGTTTTTTCCAAAAGGTATGACTATGCACTTTTTGGCATTTAGCTTGAGGCCATGATTTTGACACCAGGTATCTGTCTCAGTGAGACCCTTTTGGAGGATGTCTGTGTAAGCTGGAGAGTCAGTTATAGCCCCTAGTTTGCAATCGTCTGCGAACTTGGTCAGCCATAGTCCTCCTGTGCTTGCCTGTACCTCTGAGAAGTATATGCCGAACAAGAGGGGTCCTAGGACTGGGCCTGGGGAACGTCACTTGTAACCGGTTTAGAGTCGGACCTAGCTCCCGCAAATCTCATCATGTGGGTTCTGTCCATGGGCCAGTTGGCAACCCATTTTGTGACGCAGGGGTTTATGTTCAGGCTGGTGAGCTTGCGAGGTATAGATAGGCTGTGTGTACTACCTTTCCCTCGTCTAAACTGTCTCAAAGAAGTCCACCAGGTTTAGGAGGCATGATCTGCCCTTAACAAAGCCGAACTGGTTAGGGTCCAGTGTTTGGAGGTTCCCAATGTCTCTGTTAATGAGTTCCATGATGATGCGCTCCATAGCCTTGCAGACCAAGCTAGTCAGGCTTATATGGCGATAGTTCCCGGGGTCTCTTGTGGCTCCACCTTTGTGGAGCGGAATAACATCTTTTTATACTCAGGCTGCCATTATCAACAGAAGAAGGACATAGCAATGGGGACGCTTTGTGCGAACTCGGACGCTAACCTGGTTTTAGCATACTGGGAAAATGAGATGATTTTCGAACATAAACGTGCATTGAAGGCACACCTGGGTTATTATATAAGATTTGTGGATGATGTGTTTATTTTGTGGAGGGGCACACAGGATGAACTACATTCATTTCTTGCCTATCTAGAATCTAATACAGATTTTTCTAAGATTCAGTATGTTTTGTTCAGATTTTGAGATTGATTATTTGGATGTGCAATAGAAGAGAGGGTCTGATGGTACCATTCAGACTTCTATACATAGGAAGGATTGCTGGAAGAGTAATTATTTAGCTTTTGACAGCATGCACCCTAGGCATTTATTTAAAAATGTGGTAAAAGGTCAGGCATATAGTGCATCTAGACTATGTATAGAAGAACAGTTTAATAAAGAGTCTGATCAGTTGGTTACTAATTTTGTTTATAGAAAGTTATAACCGGAACACTATTCAGATAGCTGCTGAGGACAGCAAGATAGAGAGAGAGTCACAAAAGCGAAACCCTGGTTCTCAGATGTTACATTGGGACAACAGGCCTCTAGGGGTAGAGGCACACAAGCAGATGTGCCACGTGTGGTTTTAAGGTATAGTAATAATATAGGGGGTGTGTGCCAGATCATACACAGCAACTGGAAAATTTTGTTAACTGATGAAAAACTTAGAAATTTTATACAGATTAATCCTTCTTTTAGTTTTAGGTGTAATAACATGAAGGATTTATTATGTAGAGATAAAGGTATGACAATGAAGTCTTCTATGACAATTTCCCATCAACGTACAGGCACCTTTCCATGCAGACATTGTAAGGTTTGTATTTACACTATGAGGCAAAACTTTTTTACACACCCCAATACCAATGCAAGACATTCTTTTATTCATTATGCTGACTGTCAGACTAAGAATGTTATTTACTTAACTCAGTGCAGGTCATGCTGCTCTTTTTATGTAGGAAAGACCAGTTAAAAGACAGGATTTTAAAGCATTTTTTAGCAATACGTTTGGGTGATGCTCATAATGCCTTATGTCAACATATTAAAAGTAATGAAGGACATGTATTTGATTTTAAGATGTTGCAGGTTGTGAAGTTGAACACTGTGGGTGGGGTGACATTGTAAATTTGACTGAATATAATGAAGCCAAATGGATTATTGAGCTAAGGGCTAATAAGGCTCCTGGCTTGAATTGTGTTGTACCTCTCAAACCCGTCCTGAAGAGGCAGAGAGTTCATTACTGAGATTCTATTGGTTGTTGCTGTTTTTAAAATACTGATCTTGATGCTTTGTTAATTGTCTGATGAATGGTTTTACCTGAATGAGCTTACATGCTCTGTTGTTTTATTAAAGAAGCTTTCATTTTATCCATCAGCCTGGTGATCTGGCGTTTTTTTATTTGGATTTCTGTGGTTTAGTAAACTGGACCTTTGGTGAGGAGAATTTCGTATGCTGTTAAATAAAAATACGAGTCTGTTGGTCCTTAAGGAGAATAACAACAGCCACACAGAATATTATATTCATTAAATAACAGGAAGTATTCTAAAAACTAATCCAACATGGGAATGGAGAAAGGACATTTTGCCATAGGGACAACTGCAAGAATGGTTACAGAAAACATGCCAAGAGGGGGCTGGCTGTTTTTTAAAGGAGAAAATTAGTAAATGATCCAAGGTATTGGGAGCAAATAACTATAGAGGAAAACTAACAGGTTGGGATGAGGCCAAGCTGAAGTTTGGACTGCAAGCCAGAGACCATCTTTCCTAACAGGAATTAATATAAGTGTATAGGCAAAGAGAAAGAGATGGGAGAGTGCAAAGTGAAAAGTTTTTAGCTGGGTTGAGAACAGCAGCTGTTGTTAAATAAAAGGAATAATTAGTTGGGCATATAAAATACTGCATGATAACTATAAAACCAGAGGAGGTATAGAATGTTTAGAATTTCTGCTTAGAAATTTTGTATAGGTACTTTTATACCCTAAGCAGGCTTCAGAGAATGTTTCCTCAAGTACACTGCAAATGTTGGAGGTGTAAGGGTGAAGTGAGACAGAAGTAATTTGGAACACGTTTTTGGAAGGGTAATAAGCTGGCAGAGTTTAAAATCCTATTACAGGGTACTTTGCCAGAAAGTTTGAGGTGCAAATGGTTGCAACCAAGGAAATGACACTTTTGACCTGGGACAAAGGATCTTATCCGACAAAAACACAGTAAGGCCTTACTATGTTTAATGCTACTGGATGTCGAGAAAACAATTACTCAAAAAAAAAAGGAAATCAAAATATAAGCCAACGGTAACTGAAGTACTGAAAACTGTAAAGGAGTCAAAAGAAATGAAGTGGGATCTTTGGAAAAGGGAAGAGGTAAATTACACAGAAATAAATGGAATTTGTGGAAACAGCAAATGCAGAATAATGTTCAAGAACAGGAGTGAGGTTTAAGGGATGGTAGGAAGTAAGACATTGATATAATGTTTATAATGTTGGAGTGAGAGATAATTTAAAAAAAAAACATACATACATATACTGCATGAAAACAATAGGAAATATCAGTATGGCTTGGTTTTCTTTTTTATTAATGTATGTGCACCTACGCCATTTCAGTTGTGACTTAATGATGTTAAAAAATAGTATGTTTAAACATTAAACACTGGGAAGTAACAAAGACATAGTTTCTCTGCTGGTGTGGTATAAGAACAGAAAGGGATTTTTCAAGCATAGCTATCCCAGTGGTACAAAAGTTATCTTCTCAGACTATAGCCCACAGTGGAGACAAGCAGATCATCTGTGGACAACGTTCCACATAGACATCACTGCACACTGGGTATGTAAAAATACTGTGGGCATAAACAAAATAATCTCCCACTTACCTCAGGATGACACTATGTCAAGTCACCCTGATCCCCTCTATACCCACACCCTGAATCTTCACTAGAAGGTTCTAGCTTAGTGAAACACCAGTTTGGAGGGGGGACAAGTCAGTCAAGAGCAAAGGATGTTGGTTGCAAAAGGTTAAGAAGGTGGCTTTGGGACACAGCAGACGTTAGGACTACAGTGGGGGGGGGAAATGAGTAGCAATACATTCTGCACCACTCTGATGCCTTTTGAGGCATCAACATTCTTCTGCTGTTTACAATATCACTTGTTATTACAGATCCTCTCTACTCTGCTGTTTTAAGCAGTTTTTTTTCAGCAAAGCCTGAGTTTCAAACACTAAGTCTTCTACTTGGGAAAAATCCCACAAAACTGGATGTTGATAATTAGCTATAACTGTTTTAGTTTCTCCAACAATGCAACAGAAATATACAAACATTTCAGCCTGGAAAAAAAGAAGCAAAATAACAGCTAAAATGTTTGAGTGAAAAATGAAAAGAAAACTACAGACATAATGATGTGATCTAAGTTACCCTCTCTACAGATTTTGTGAAGAAAAGCTGATTCCAGAAAAGGACTATAAGTGACTGAACCTCCTGCTACAATACTAGTGGTAACTGTCACCATTGTGAAAACTCTGTAAATATCAAGTTCTTAATGTCTGACTTAAACATATTTTACAAATATTGGTGTATGTCACAGCATGAATTGTAACACGTAAGAAAGTACAGTTGTGTACACTTACAATAAATGTTGATGTTCGAGTGTCTTCACTGTTGCAGTCATCACATTTGAGTTATCCCTGCTGGGGTAGCCTTCGGCCGGCCTGAATACCAGAGACTTGGTATTTCTGCATCGGTTGCTCTCGCTTGAAGACTGACCTCAGGTCGTCAGGAGTATAAAGGAAGGCAGCCGACACCATTACATCAGTTTTTCTTACCCTAACCAGTCAGGAGCCCCCAAAGTAGGAGACCAGGCTCTGATGGCAGGACCCCCACCAGTGGAAAAAATATACCAATATGTCCGTTCTAAGGAAAGGAGAACAACAAGGAAGAAAGGTAACAAAAAGAAAAAGGGGGAAGGAGGGAGGGAAACCAGGACTGCAACTGTGAATACACTCGAACATCTACATTTATGGTAAGTGTACATAACTGTACTATTTTCATCATGTTTCACTGTTGCAGTCATCACATTTGGGTAGATTCCCAAAGCTGAGGAAATGGGTGGAGGCAGCCAAGGAAACTAGGGGCTGGCTAGCATCCCTGCAAGACTGCAGAGGCAAAACTTGCCCTGGATTTAGAAAAGAGAGGCAGGTAGTAATGCTTGGTGAAGGTGTGAACAGAACTCCAGATAGCAGCTTCCAGCATGTCCCTGGCAGGGACCACCTGAGGAATGCTGCAGAGGTTGAAGTTGCCATAGTGGAATGTGTTCTGACCCCCAGAGGGGGTAGTTTCCCATGGTGTTTGTAACAGAAATGGATACAGTGTGCTATCCATTTGGAGATGGTTTGTTTTGATATGGCCTTGCCCTCTGCCCCTGGTCCAAAGCTGACTAGTAACTGGTCAGATTTCCTGAACGGCTTAGTCCTGTCAAGGCAGAATCTGAGCTGTCTGTGCACATCTAAAGAGTGCAGGACCCTTTCCCCCCTTTATTTTCAGGATTAGGGAAGAAGGTTGGCAAATGGATAGATTGGTTGAGAGGCACAGTGGACACCACTTTAGGCATAAAGTAGGGTTAGTCCTGAGGGAGACCCTGTCAGCATGAAAAATAATGAAGGGTTGCACAGCCATAAGTGCTTGTAGCTCAGACACTCTTCTAGCTGAAGTGATGGCCAGAAGCAAAGCTGTTTTCCAAGAGAGGAATTTTAACTCTGCTGATGCTGCAGGCTCAAAGGGGGGTAGCATGAGCTTTTCCAGCACAAAGTTAAGGTCTCAAGCAGGGGTGGGGGCTCTCCTTGGTGGCCTTACGTTGTTGGTCCCTCTCAGGAACTGTTTGATGAGAGGGTGAGAGAAGAGAGGTGGCTCAGTGTTGTAATGAGGCATGGATCTTAATGGAAAAGAAGGATAGGCCTCTGTGGAGTAGATCTGCTACGTAATCCAAGATTAGAGGTAAGGGGGGCAGTGCTATGTCCACTCTTTTAGACTGAATCCAGGAAAAATACCTTTTCCACCTATCGGCATAGGATTTCCTTGTACTGGGTCTTCTGGCTTCAAGAATGACATCCAGCACCTGCTTGCTTAGGCTGGCCACTGGGGGAGAATTGAAGGAATAAGCCAGGCTGCAAAGTTCAGGATTTGCAGTTGCGGATGCAAGATCTGTCCCTCCTGCTGAGTGAGGGGGGTTGGGATCTGGGGTAGGTGCCATGGTGGCACCGGTGACAGACTGCGCAGGAGTGGGTATCAGTGCTGGCATGGCCAGTCTGGGGCAATCAGTACTGCCCTTGGTCTTTCCTGTCTTATCTTGAGTAATATTCTTGTAAGAGGAGGCAGAGGGGGAAATGCATGGATTGAGAGGTTTACCCACTGGAAGGATAGGGCATCCACTTTCCAGGCCCTAATGTGAGGTGACCTGGTGCAGAATTTGCTGAGCTGGTGATTGTAGGGGGAGGCAAAAAGGTCCACCTCCGGGGTCCCCCATTTATGAGTTAGAAGGCTGAAAGTGTTGGGGTCTAATTGCCACTTGTGTGGGTCTAGGAGATTTCTGCTTAAGTCGTCTGCCAGAGAGTTTTGCTTGCCTGGCAGGAATTGAGCTTGCAGATGAATATGCATGGCCAAGGCCATGTTCCACAGGGTCATGGTTAGCCTGCAGAGTGGGTAAGAGTGGGTTCCCCCCTGCTTGCTGATGTACCACATCACTGTGGTGTTGTCGTTGTTTATTAGCAGGGGTCCCGGTGACAGTAGCGATCTGAAAGCTGTCAGAACATGCTGAACAGCTAGCATCTCTTTTTGGTTGATGTGCAGATGAATTTGACTTGGGCTCCAGTGGCCCTGAATGCACTTGTCGTCCAGATGTGCCCCCCAGGCATAGTCTGATGCATCTGTGCTTAGGGTCTGGGCGGTGTGGGGTTGTGTAAAGGGAAGTCCCTTGTTGTGGTTGCATGCTGCTGCCCACCAAAGAAACTCTGTCCTTAGACAAGGTATGATGGTTTCTAGGTCCTGAAAATGTTGGCACCAAAGACTTCTTAAGTACCACTGAAGTTTCCTCATATGCAGTCTGGCATATGGAATTAGTAGAATGCAGGAGGCCATAAACCCTAGAGCCTGCAGGATTTTCTGTGCGGAGAGCTGGGTTGTGTGAAGTGTGAGTGAAGTAGCCTGTTAGATATGCTTGTTTTTCTGGAGTAGCGAATGCCATCTGGAATGCTGTGCCCAAGCTTGCTCCCAGGAATACAATCTTTTGACTGGGGACTAGTTTTGATTTCTTTTCGTTGATAGTGTACCCCAGGGAGGTTAGAAGGTCCTCTACAAATGTCAGGTGCTGCAACAGCTTTTCCTGATTGTCTGCCTGTATCAGGCAATCATCCAAGTAAGGGTATATTTGAATCTTTCTCTGTCTGCAATAGGCAATGGCTGGAGCCAGGCATTTTGTGAAGACTCTGGGAGCAGTGGATAAGCCAAAGGGAAGTGCAGAGAACTGATAATGCATAGATCCTTCCCTGAAACGTAGGCATTTCCTGCATGAGTCCCTGACAGGGATGTGCAGATAGGCTTCTTTTAGGTCTACGGTGGCTAACCAGGCATCTTTGGACAGCATAGGAAGAAGCTGCTGAAGGGTGAGCATTTTGAATTTTGGTACCACCAGAAGGTGTTTAGAATGGAAATATCTAGGATTGGGTGCCAAGTGCCCTCTTTTCTGGGTACCAGGAAAAGTGTGGAATAAAACCCATGAACTACCTGCTCTGCAGGAACAGGCTGAATTCCCCTTATGGAGAGCAGGGATTGCCCTTGGTTTTGTGCCTCTGCCCACTGGTTTGGAGGAAGGTCTAGGGGTTGGCAATGTGTGGAAGTAAAATTTGAACCACTGGAATACAATGTTGAAGACCCATCAATCTTTGGTGATGTAGGTCCAGTTTTTTGCATGGTGGGCAAGTTTTCCTCCTAAGGGCACGAGCAATTGGGCAGAAGTGAGGAGTGGAGTTGAGAAGTCAATGTGAATTGCTTCTGAAAGGGGGTGGCTTAGCACTCTCTGTTTTAGAAGTGGAGGTACTCCATTGCTTAGATCTCTGCATACCCTGAGACTGTAATCTGGGTGGTCTGTTTCCCCTGGGTCTATTTTGAGATGGTCTTGAGAGGGCAAGAAAGGACCAATGTTTCAAGGGGCAATGCCTACTGAATCTTGGAGGTTGCACTTGCAAAAAATCTTTTGACTGTCTGCAAAGACTTAGCTTTTTCTTCCATCTTTTTTAGAACGTCTTCTGCTCTGGTGCCAAACAGATTGTCCTTGTTCAAAGGAGCGTCCAGTAATTATGATTTGACATGGTCTGGCAAGGTCCGCTCCTTAAGCCAAGCATGCCTTCTAAGTACAGAACCTGTGACTGATGCCCTGCAAGATGCTTCTAGGGCATCAAACCCACATTACAAGGTATGCTTGATGACTTGGCTTGCAGAATGCATAAGCTCCTGTAATTTTCTGCACAGTCAAGAAAGGTAGATATATTTTGCTAAATAAGTTTCATAATATGTTGCTGGTATTTCAGCATGTGAAACTGTCAGTTCAATGCCCTAATGGTGAGAGTTGCAGAGGTGTATACTTTGTACCCCATCTCTCTAAAGCTCGGGAATCCTTGTCCGAAAGGGTGGGATTCTTAGCAGTAGTTGCTTTTATGCCTTTAGGCCCTTGGGAGATGACCTCTGGGTCAGCAGTTGGATGTTTGAAAAGAAACCTGTGAGAGTCAGGGACTCTGTAGTACCTGTCCTGTTTCCTTGGAGCTGGGGGTAAAGTATCAGGAGTTAGACTGGATTCCATAAAGATATCATCCACAACATCCAGAACAGGAGGGATAGCTAAGGGTCTGTGCTGTGGCAAATCTAAAAATTCCATGAGTCTCTTTTTGGACTGAGAATAATTCTGGCATTCCCAGTGGAAATGCTCTCTTAAAGTATGTAGGGTTTCACCAAAAGAAAAATCTTCTGGAGGGGAAGCAGAAGGAATGGATTCCTCTGCATCAGAATCCTCATAAGCAGATAAAGGCATGTCTTCATATTCAGAAACCTCAGAGTCATCGGACTCTTGGTCAGTTAAAGCTTCTGTGGACAGGTCTCTTTTTCTCTTAGCAGGGGAAGGCTGGCTTCCCCTAATCAGCATGATCAGGTCTTCTGCCATTTTAACCATTTGAGATTGTGGCAAGGAAGCAGGTGCTTGAGTTTGGGTCGTCGTTTTTTTTAGGCGTAGCTCATACTCTTGGCCTTAGAAACTTGGTAGTTTTAGACAGAACTGAAGACACAAAAGAAGTCATCGGTTTGTGTTGAATATTGGTAATGCAAAGAACTTCCTCAGAAGCCAGTGCCTGCACAGTGGCTCTGGGCCCATCCAACGTAGAGACATCCACAGGTTCCATGGTCAAAGAAGAGTCTCGCGGCATACCGGACTGAGAACGGGTCTCAGTAGCGGCCTGCGAATCCATCGAAGTGGGCATCAGGGCCTGCAAAAGCGCCTGAGTACTGGCGAACTGGCGACTAGCTTAACGGAAGCGTCGTCCACAGTTTTGGACCTGTGCAGTCTGTCTCTGTCATTATCTTTATGTTTTTTTGGAAGACAGGTAGACAGATGGCTTACCGAAGCCATTTCGGAATACGGAGATCGAGAGCAAAAGTATTTAGTGACAATAAGGGCCTGACAATGAACAGTTCAGGCAATGAACAAAGCACAAAACCGACAGCGAGGTACGTCATGGTCTGGGCCCAAACAGGTGATGCAGTAAGAAAGGAAATCTCGGTGTGGTATTTGCTTTCCACAGACGAGACAATTGTTAACTTTTTCTGACATCGGTTAGAGCAAGAAAAAAGGACCCCCAACGGGGTACTTAGCTTTAGAAGACTTTAGGATGATTAAATTCGGAAACGAAAACTCAGGTAGCAGCCGACCGGCACTCATGCAAACTACTTCTGCTTTGGGCTCCTCGGCAAGAAAGACCGATGTAATGGTGTTAGCTGCCTGTTTTTATACCCCTGACGAACTGATGTCAGTCCTGAAGCGACAGTAACCTACGCAGAAATACTAAGTCTCTGGTATTCGGGTTGACTAAGGGCTACCTGCAGGCAGATAACCCAAGTGTGATGACTGCAACAGTGAAACACGAAGAACATTTATTGGTTATCTGTGTTTGGAAGTTAGAACTGGCAAGAAGCAAGATGAGTCAGAAGACAGCAAAGTCCACATAAGCAACAACATCCAAACTACACTCCAATTATTCAGTAGTTACTCATCCAACAGAAACAAATCTGTAAAATGGCATAACACTCTCAATCTCTTATGATAATAAGAGAATCACACAAATTATAGAACAACATTGGTCGGTGTTAACTATAGATGAGAAAACAATGAAACTAATAGGAGAAACACCAAGATTCATCTATAGGAATAATAAAAACCTGAAAAGGTTGTTATGTAAGACACACAAGGAAGGGATGCATTTAGTTCCAGTATTGGATACAAAAGGAACATTTGCATGCAATAGATGCAACATGTGTCATTTTATTACAAGTGTTCAAGAGTTTGTGCATCCAACCCTGAAATATGAATTTAAACCCCATTTTCATGCCTCTTGCAATACTTGCAATGTGATATATTTAGCAACATGTGAAAATTGCACGGCGTTCTACATAGGACTTACAAAAAGAGAATTCAGGAAAAGAATTTACAATCATATATACGACATAAAGAAAAATAATGAAACTAATGCATTGGCTAAGCATGTAAAGCAACACATATCACATAGCTTTAGGTTCAGGGTACTACAGGTACTTGAAAAAGATAGGAATGGAGGTGAGATGACAAATATCCTTGAACAGAAGGAACTATACTGGATTCTCAGGATGAAAGCACACCATCCACCTGGGTTAAACCAGTATGTTCCTATGGCACCAATACTACGATAAATTTAGTAGGGAATGCTATATTGGTTTATATTTGTTAGTCCATGCAGATTATACATGATGTTGTATAGGAGATTTGTTATTTTATGGATATGGGCAAATAATTATATCTACATACTTGGTTATGAGCTTTATGATAGCATCAAATGGATTGCATTCATAATGATCACTATAGCGTTTATGGTATAACCTTCATAAATTAGATTTTGATATAACTCAATACAGATATATGCAATATATATATTATATGTTTTTGATATAACAATTATACAGGTGTTAATGTATTCATAGATTTCCTTTTTATATATACATACATATGGTTTTATACACTTACAAGTATATTGATTCTTATATACTGTTATATGCTGGTTTCTATGGACACCACAGATTACATTGATATGGCATAGTACCAGCAACAATGGTTGATTTTATTTATATTTAGCATCCAGCACTTTATGATTGTTTATATTTGTCTAGATTTATATTTGTATTTATATATATATCCATTTGTATGTAGGTTTCTTCTTAAATGTTTTTAAATATACATGCCTTTTAGTATTCATGAATTGATTTATATATGCTACATAGGGATGAGTATATGTTTAGAAGATAGGCACGATGCACTTTAGGTGTTTATGCCAAGTTGTTTACATATTTATGTGCTGCTTGATATTCATCGAATCATATATATAGAAGGGTTAACATGATTTGTTATATATGTTAGCTAGGGATGAATATATGCATGGTGCACTTTATTAGTTTGAATGTATGGATATATGGTTTTATACACATTTTTGCATGTATACATATAATATATATTCTACATCTGACTTGTTATACATGCATGTATATAGAAATATGTATACCTTAGTATATATATATATGGTTATTCATGCCATATTTATATATATTTTTATATTTTATATATTTATTGATATTTACTGATATATTATTATCATCATTTCTATTTTTATTTTATTTTATTTCATTTACGAAAGGTAATTAATAGGAGGTAGTTAATGAGATATATAACACTGGATAAGAGTTAGATATAAAGGGAGGTGACTTGAGATGTATTAATATATATGTACATAGCTAGACAATGTTATTTTTATATTTGTATGTTTTTGCTTATTTCTTTTTGTTCATTTGGATGTTTATTTACATATATATATTTTGCATTCTGCACTTTAATCAAATGTTTAATATGTATACCTGATTATATGTTATATATTTATATACATAACATTACTAAGTAGAACATGGTATATTAAACTGAATATAGTGCTATTGTAACTTTAAGAAATAGCCACGTTGTTTAAGAGAGACAGCTGTTTTCAATTAGCAATATAATTGTATTAATTAGATGAATGCATATACTATAAAAACTGAGTTGTTATATTGTATATTGAAATCTGATGAAGCGTATTTTAGATACGTGAAAGCGCTCATTTCACAATTTACATGTTATGGAATAAAGAAGAAGTTATTTTATCTTGGACTGAGTTTGCCTTTGTGGAAATAGAACTGGAATAGCCGTTTTGTTTGGTTCACTTGTGTTTCTTATCTTCATCTTCTTTATTCAGTAGTTACTCATCCAACAGAAACAAATCTGTAAAATGGCATAACACTCTCAATCTCTCCTTCCTTGCTAGTTATTGCTAGTTACTATCAGGGGAACCCAAAGGTTCTATTCTTGTGCCTCTCCTCTTTAATACTTTCATTAACAATTTTTATACCTCCTCACAGCAAGCTACCTTAATCTAATACACAGGTGATTCAACCCGCTTTTCCTTTGCAGGCAGCCTAAGCTATCTTCAACAAATCACAAAAGAATCTTGTACCTCCATCAAAAATTGGCTCTGCAATGCACAACTAATGTTAAACGATCCCCCCTCCCAAAAAATTAAAGTTACTCCTTTTCTTCCATAAACCCATACATAAGACAAAACCAACTTTTAAATCACCTCCTTCAATAGTAATGTAATAGAAGTGGTTCCATACACTTAACTATTAGGGGTCTTAATAGATGGCAACCTTAAATTTGACCTGCACATTCAACAGATTTACAAGAACTCACCATACACTAGGAGTGTTATAGAAAGCAAAACCATTTCTTAATAATGTCACAGAAACAACTCTGGCTACTACTTTCCACTTACCATCACTCTTATATGAGGTAGCAATCCTCACGCTAGACTAACAACTCATCTAGAATATAACAACAAAATTGCAAAATTCACTACTAACAAACCATGCAGAACCCATCAGTGCTCTGCCCTACAACAGTTACATTGGCTTTAATTATCCCACCATCTCAGACATACTCAGTTACTTGTGACTCTTGACATAATAGACAGACCTTCAAAATGTCCAGCAGTAGGCAATATTCTCCACAACTACTATCCCAAAAGACCACTATGCTCATAAGAAGAAAAGCTTCTCTCCACATACAAACCTGTGAGACATGCAGTAAATTCTCTGTATTCCAGCTGCATCGCCAGATCCTGAAACTCTATCCCATTTGTAGTGAGGTCCATATCTAACCTCCACACATTTAAAAATAAATTAAAAAATTCCTAGCTGAATCCTAGCTTTATTAATGCTCTACACTTGCCTATACACTATATGTACTCTTTTCCAACTTTACTATCCAATTCCATAAACAAAAACTCCAAGCCTTTTCTACTTAACATGATGGAGAGACATTCTTGTATTCCTTTTTTTTTTTTTGTAGTTATTGAAAATATGTACCCCATTTTTTATTACTTGGATCCAATGGAGTGCAATCTGCTCATAATACATATATGAGGTTTTTTCCACAGTTGCTCATGTTCAGTAATGTTCTGTAATGGTGTTTCCGTATGGTGTTTGGCCATTTGAGGGTTTATGTTTATGATAGCCAAACACAGACCCATTTTTATGCCTCAAGTAGACTCCAGAGAATTTTAACTCACGTAGACAGCAAATGTTGGTGGTGTGATGGGGAAGAAAGAAGTAACTGGGAATGTATTTTCTGGGAGTATAATGAGTTGGAAGACTTTAAAGATTCCCTGCAGACGAGTCTGTCAGATATACTGGGTGAACAAATTGGTTTATCTAGGGAAATGATTTTTCTGAGCTGTAATACAGAATCAGAATGCCTAGACATAGTAAGACCTTACTGAGTCTAATTATGGTAGCTGCCAAAAAAACAATCACTAGAAAATGGAAATCAAAGTCTAAACCAACTGTACTAGAAGTAGTGAATATAGTAAGAGAGAGATAAAACAACTGGAACTGGGATCTTTAGAAAAGGGTAGGAACAAATTACACAGAAAAAATGGGAATTGTTGGAACAATACATACAGGGGAGGAATGAGGTTTAAAAGAAGACAAGATTTGAATGAGTTATGTAATGTTTGCTTGACAATGAATGGGTAGATTATAAGTGATGTATACTGCTTGCAACTAAAATTATGTAAATATGGTTTGTGATGCTTGGTTCATAGGTATTTACTAGGCTAACGACCACAAGGGCCTTTTAAGCCTAGCCATCCATCCCGAATCTCTGACAAGTTCTGATACTCTTGATAAGTGTAAGCATGGGCCTGGGAGATGAACCATTTTACAGGTTACCTGTGTCCATTAGAGACATAGGTGCCAAACCAGGGATGCATTTCCGGTTTCCCATCCAGTTGTCCAAATTGCACTCAAACTGGGTTAGGGAGGAACTCTACTTCACACTTGCAACTAAGATTATGTATGTATGGTTTGTTTTCATTTATATAAATGTTATGATTAGCTATGTCATGAGTGATAATTTAATAAAGATGTTTCTTTTTTAAAAAAAGAAAAAGATTCAGAAAGACTGTCCAAAAATATTTTTTGTGACCTCTTTTTGGCCCAGTAAATATTGGTTCTTCTTTTTATGGAACTGGTCCAGGTCAATTACCACAGGTTTCCTTACTACATGGATCTACTCAGAAAAGATGTGGGTTTGATGCACAGCAGTCTTAAGACATCTTAAATGTTTGCGTCTTTCGGCTTTTCCCGGTTAGGGGTCACCACAGCGGAACTCCGGTCCGCTAATGATTGGTAGTCGATTTTTATATGCTGAGTTACCAGCCCTGATGGCACAACCTTCAACGAAGGTACGCCCATTCACGCACGTCTCCAGACAGAAGACGCTCTAGCTGAGAATCAAACCGGACAGCGTCTTACTGTGAGGCGACAACACTACTGCAGCACCACCACCGCGGTTCTTAAAAATTCTGATACCTTTTTGAGGACATGCAGGAAGTAAGAAATCCTGCTACTAGAAGATCTTATATTAACATGTGGAAGACTTTTCTAGTTGGTACCTACCGAATAAACAGCGGCCTATCTAAGATGTTGTCACCAGTGCTCAAATATTTCAGTGAGTTATATTAGCCTCTGGCCTTCATACTAATTTGTCAAGGTACATCTTGCGGACACTTAAGTATATCTTCCCATGAATCCTTCTCTTGCTTAGTGAAACAATTTCTGATAGGGGTGTTTCACTTAAGATCGCAAGTTGCTCCTCCCTGGGATCTTAACTTTCTGATGGAAAATGTTAACCACATTTCCATCTGAACTTGCACATTAGGCAGTTTAAAGTTAATTACATAGAAACAGTCTTTTATTTTGCTCTGACATCTGCAAGAAGAGTATCGGAGTTGCAGGATCTCATCACTGGTGAACCCTATCTTGTCTTCCATAGAGATATTGTCTCTTTAAGAACCAGCCATCATTCATGCCTAGTGTTACTTCAAAATTCACTTTGTATCAAGACAACAGTTTCAGTGTTCTGTCCTGAAACTCACAACCAGGGAGAAAGGATTCTACATACTCTGGATGTACATAGGCAGCTCAGGTACTATCTTGACAGGACTAAGTCCTTTAGAAATACTGATCAGCTGTTTGTTTCTTATGCTGGGACAAAGAAAGGACAATCTGTGTCACTACAGGGTATTTCTAGATGGTTGTCCTCAGCTATTGCCTATTGCTATTCTCACCATGATAAACTAGTTCCAGGCAGTGTAAAGGCTCATTCTATTAGACTTGTCTTCTTTGATGGCAGGCTGGAAAGGGATGTACGCTAGGAGCATTCTAAAGGCAGTTACATGGCCCTCTGTATATACCTTTACAAGGCATTACAAACTGGATTCCTTTTCTAGACCCAGGACAGGCTTTGCTAGGACCATTTTCCAAGCACTCCTGGATGCATATCCTTCCTCCTCCCAGGTTGTATAGGATTTGATAATCAACCCATATAGCTTAAGGGATACTACAGCAGTGGCGGTGATGAATATAGTACATTTGTGTAGGTTGCACTAACCCTTAACTGCAGGTGTTCAAATTTTTCACCGCTTTAGTAGCCACATCTACCCTCCATCCCCCTATTTTTGTATTTAGTTATTTGCTGGGATGTACAATTGTTTACTTTTTGTTTCTGTAGTTCAGGATGACAACACAACTTTGTAACTTTTGGGCAAAGACATTTTGAAGAGTCTTCACTCTGAGTGATGATTTTCCCTCCACAGGGCTGCCCAATCATAAGTCAAAGTGAAGGTGTGACAGGGAGCCACAGCTTTTAGAAGCTGGCCGTTTTTTGTGTCATGGTAAGACAAAATCCATATAGTCTAAATCAGGGGTGCCCAACAGGTGGCCCTTAGGCCACAATCTGGCCCTTGGTATATCTTACAACATACTGTTTTGAATGGCCAGGTACATATTGAACATGGTAATGTGGCCACCTAAATCTTGTGAAGTATGATGAGTAGCCCAGAACTCTATGCTAAGTGGCACCTGAGACAAAAAGGCTGGACACCCCGGTCTTAAGGATACTTCAAATGTGAGGAATTCAAACATCTACTGTTAGGGATAAGTGCAACTTAGTAAACTGCACTTTTCTTTCCATTCAATGAAGGTTATTCATAAAAATTAGCTCTGTAGTGCTGAAAGTGCTTGGGTGGTCGCGGTGGTGCAGCAGTTAGCGTTGCCGCCTCACAGCAAGAGGTTCTCCGGTTCGATCCTCGGCTGGGGTGCCTTCTATGTGGTCATGTGAGTTTCCTCCAGGTGCTCCGGTTTCCTCCCACATCCCAAAGACATGCTGTAGGTGGATTGGACACTCTAAATTGGCCCTAGGCATGAGTGCCTGCGTGTGTGTGCCTTCTGTGGAAAGTTGGGTGCCGGGCTGGCAACTTCACACCGTAAAACTCCACTGCCAATCACGAATGGACAGGTGATCCACTGTGGCGACCCCTAACCAGGAAAAGCCGAAAGAAGAAGAAGGCTAGTTTCCACTCAAACCAACTTCCCCTGAATTTACTTAATCTATTATTTCTTTACTGCTTCCTTAACTACAGTCTTCTATCAATTTTCTCTGTTATGTCTTCTACAACATCCTGTCCATATACCATAATCTTGTATTTTCCCTTCTCATTAGCTTCAACCATCTTTTTCAATATACACAATATCTGCTCTGCTACTGTAATGTTATAATGTCTTTGGCAGTTAATCATTCTCTGTATTTTTCCAATAGCAACAATGTTATTCTGTTTATTTGCCTTTGCCAGTAAATCATTCTCTTTAATTTCCTTTAGAAACTATAGTTAAAGTGATTACTTATTCATCTTAAATGTTACTTATATCTGCTACTGTTTTAATGTCTTTATTGCAGCTTTTCTCCCTGGGCCTCAGCTGACAATGTGCACCTTTGCCTACTTCAACATTCCTGGTACACAAATGTCAATAAATACTTAAATAAATAAAATTAATTAAATCAGGAACAGTTTACTTTTTACATAAACTCCACTAACATTGATGCATATAAAAGATGTTTGACAGTTTTTATTACTTTTCTCCTTGCTACAGCTATTTGGTTCAGTGTTATTTTTTTATTGTAAGAAACAGGCTTATATTTAACCAGCTTGTAACTGCAAACATAAAACAGTGCTTCAGAAACTCTCAGCGGCTCAAGAGGGATGCTGTCAGTCATTGTTTCTTAAATTATAAAAACTTTTACTATCTTTGGGAATAACTGTGTAAGTCAGAAGTTTAGTAATAACCATAATTAATACTGGTATCAGTAATAATGTCAAGGTTGTGTTTGAAAATGGTATACATGGAGAAAGTAGTATGAAGGGAAATCTTTGTCCGTTGTATGTGTAGAAAGAAATATGTGGAATTACTGATATTTTGAGAAGAAAAGTACATTATACACTCATTAAGACAACTGCTGTTAAGCCATGCATTCAACATGATTAACTAGATGGGAACAGCTTATTATGACATTATCTCAACTTATATACATCATTATTATTGTTATTATCATTAGGATATTACCTCAAAGTTAGATCTATTACTGCATTTCCCACACATCAGGGAGGCCACGGTGGTGCAGCAGTTAGCGTTGCCCCCTCACAGCAAGAGGTTCTCCAGTTCGATTCTCGGCTGGGGTGCCTTCTGTGCGGAGTCTGCATGTCCCTCCCTGTGGTCGCGTGGGTTTTCTCTGGGTGCTCCGGTTTCCTCCCACATCCCAAAGACATGCAGTAGGTGAATGGGACACTCTAAATTGGCCCTAAGTGTGAGTGTGTGTGTGTGCCTTCTGTGGAAGGTTGGGCACCGGGCTGGCAACTCAACACCGTAAAACTTCACTGCCAATCATGAGCGGACAGATGATCCGCTGTGGCGGACCCTAACCGGGAAAAGCTGAAAGAAGAAGCAGAAGAAGACTATACCATATTTCAAGCAGCATTAATATTAAAAATCAAGTTCTAAAGTTGTTCACTTTTATTTACTTTTTGTCCTCCACATACACTAGATGATAATTATATGTGAATAATTCTAACCATTTTACATATTTAATCCATTTATTAAATCTGAAACTTGTAGGTATTACGTTCATGTGGAGCCATAAAAGCACTAACGTTAACAATTTTAGAATATCTCATGAATATTTTTTAACACTCGAAAATTCACAGTGCATTACTACTGATTAAACATATCTATCTACAAAGAGTACTTCCTAACATATACAAGTGAAAAAAAACATGAAATATATGTAAAATACCAGCAGGTGAACAAAGAGAAGGTAGGTCAGCCAGGATTTGAATGGTAGATGCCACAAGGCGAGCACTCTCTTCCGAAAGTCTCTGTGATTTGCTGAGCACATGGGATGGAGAGTCCATTACTTTAGTGTTGAGCTGTGGAAAGTGTTGTACTAGGAGAAACATTAACAACTCCATAGCTGCAAAAACAAGGGATTTCCCAGGAACAAAACCTCCAGTTTCTCCACCTTCACCAATCAGAGATCCAGAATCTTTTTCGGAAGCATCATCATCGCCTAAAATAAAAAGAAATTAATGACAATAAATGGATGACACTGAACATAATCTGCAATGCTGGAAGACATCACTTTTAAAGTTTATAAATGAGCTTTTCCTCCAAATGAATTATGATAAAAGTATATGATTTGAGCCCCACTGAAACAGATGAAGAACTACAAGGAATGCACCCCCTCCCTGAGGATCATAAGGTCTAGATTAAGGAGATGATCCATACCAAAGAGACAAAAGAACTGCTTCACAGTGCTGAGATGGAAAACATATTAGTACCCATATGCCTGTCTTCATATCAAACTACACGTGCAAGAATATCTACAATACAGGTCTACAGAAATGAAACAAAGCAAGATTCGACTTCACAACTCATTACATTTTTTGAAGATACTTTTTCACATTTTTGAAGTAAGATTGTGGCATGGTGTAATTTGTATTTCAAATGTATAAAAAGAACTATCATGATAGAATGCTATATATCTACTCAAGAGTGTTGATATTCACTGATGTCCCAGAAAATACATTATGAGAAGTATTCACCAAAGCAGATCTTCAATACTGGCATCTGCAGCTGATAATAACAAAAACAACTCATGTCATTCTAGCATCACTCACTTGCTTTTCTGATTTTCCAGAAATCCACTTCTGGGACTCACCTTCACAAATTTGTGTGGCCCATCATATGTCTTCTTGATCTTTAATGGTATCTCTAAAAACACTAAGCAGCACCTTAAAAGCAAATTCAATTTCTGAATGAAATCAAAGTGCTCAGTTTCCCCTTAGGTGCTACTTTACACTCACTGATAACAGACGGGTATAAAATGGTAGGATTTGTAAAATAGCTGCTGCAAAAGACAGTTCCAAAAATCCATCATTATTGTGGGTATTTCATTACGCTCTTAGCCTTTTATTTTGATGTGATGCTTACAGCAGGTATTACTAAAGAAAGCCACAACAGAAATGCAAGGAGATAGATGTCCCCAGTGTTAAGGCAGAGAACTGAGTCACTTCCTTGTTATTTGAGGGAAAAAAGATGTTTTATTTTTCATTTTTTATTTCTGTAAAATTTCATGAAAAATGAAAAATAAAACAATATGTTTTCTTTTTTTATTTTTTATTAACAAGGAAGTGAAATTAGTTCTCTACCTTAATGCTAGGGACAGCTATCTTCTTGTATCTCTGTTGCGTTTGTACTTGTTCATCCTGTGATTCACTATTTGTGATACAAAGGGTTCTTGGATGTAATGGATTTAATAGAACCATTGGTGATCTGTCATTTTATTTATAAACAAACAGGTAACTAATAAGCAAAGCATATCACATAGTTATAACATGAAACAACAAGAGAACTGTGCCCAATGTAATAAAAACATTTTTAAGGAAAATAAACTACACCCAAATCTAGTGGACCTCTGAATGTTTAAGGATGGCTTTCCTTTTGAGATGCTGTTTAATTTTCATATTTTGCTGGTAATAAGAATGGAAGACCAGGTAGGAGCCTCACATGTCTTCCACAGACATGTTTTTAATGAAAGTAGCAGCTGTGCTTTAAGGCACAAACAAAGTCTCTAATAATGGTTATGACAATACATGATATTCTTTCTAGTCAACGGTTTACTATCGAAATTGCGATCGCCCATCGTCGAAACCACTAACGCGAACTCCGAACAGCGACTGTTGGGATGTCAAACACCGATATTCCGAAATGCAAAATCTCGCCCCCCGTTGAACCCATGGTAGCACTTGTTTTGTGGTGTAGTGGTCGGAAATGTCGAGGTTCGGTGTTGTAGTTCGATATCTTGAGGACTCGGCATTACAGCTTTCACATGAAGGAGTCGACAGTGTGTACATTCGACGATTGGTGATCGCAATTTCGATAGTAAACCCTAGTCAACATATTGAGAGAGCCTTGTTCCTGCTTTATGAAATTCAAATAAAATATTTAGTTTCAGTTTTATTAAAGTGCTATATTCCTGAGGACCACGACAATAAAAATATGTCAACTCACTATGAAGAAAATTAAAGTTAACAATTACATAAAAGGTTTGGCTGGAATAAAATGGGAGCTTGCTAAAATGCTAAATTAAAAGACGAAATATATGAGTATTCAGTGACCTTTTGAAGTTAGCCAGTATGAAAGACTTAACCAATGCAGAGGAAGTTTCCAGACATGGGGAGCCTGACAGCAACAGTCATGCACTTAAGAAGCCTCTAGATGGAGTCTTACAACCTCCACCAACCACAAGGAAGAAGAATATAAAGATCCAACTGGATTGTGTTGGATCATGAGTTTTTCAAGTATGGCAGACCAATGTCATGTAGGACCAGACTAGCACAACTTAGAAAGTGATACAAGACTTGATAGGGAGCAAATGCATATACCAGCAAAAAAAAAAAAAGAAATCTGCTGGTAATGAGGAATACCTGTCAGTGCCCAGGCTGCAGAGTTGTGCAAAAACTACAATCAATTGAGTTTTGTGTCAAACATTTCTAGGTACAGGCAGCTAAAGGAAATTGCTCCAAGGTCTTGTGTTGGGATCAAATGCTTGATGAGTGCCATGCTTTGAACATGGAAACATAATGATCAAGACATATGATGACTCCTGGCCCCTGAATGCCTGCTGTCAATTAACTGATCGTGATTCCCCATCTTATCGAAACATTTCTAAGTATCACAACCACAAATAATGGTAAGATTTAATATCGGGAAGTCCGATTTCCTCAGAGAAGCATAGACAGCCATGGCCACAGTCTTAAAGGTGTTGAGCCTCATGTAATTTCAGTTCATTCAGTTCTGGATGCATTCCAAGCCTTTACCTAGTGAATTCTCAATAAACAGTTTATCTTGAGGAAAAAAGAAGTATGGCTAAGTAACATCATCATAACAATGGTACTGTACATCTCTTTCATGAAACAGTTCACCCAGTTAAAGCATGCATAAGGAAAACAATAAAGGATCCAAAATCAATCTTGTGGGACACCAGAGCTGAAAAGAATAACTAGACAAAGAATGGACACCATAAAATACCTATTGGGTATGACCACAGAGGTAAAAGGCAATCCAATCTAGGACAGAACCTGAGATTCTACAATAGGTCTGAAGATGATTCAATAAGGTATTGTGGTTCATCATATCAAATGCTAAAGACAGATCATGAAAGACCAAGATGGAGCATCACTGATGATCTCTCTCTTTCATTACCCAAGTGAGGGCAGTCTCTATACTACATCTCATTCAAAAGGTAGCCTGGAATGAGCCATAAACTTGATACTCCAGCAAAATCAAATCAGGTCATGACTAAACTACTTCTTCACGAATATTATCAGTGAAGCAAAGGTTAGAGATTGGAAAGTAATTATTAACTCTGGAACAGTCAAGTATAGAGTATGTTATGATATGGGTTACAAAAGGCTCCTTTAAAACAATTACCACCATTCAAAGATAAACTGATGTCTTAATAAATCACTGCAATGCATGAAATAGCAAACCTATCTGGCAAGGGTCTATGCTGCGGCTAGCAAGCCGTGTAGTTGAAATAAGGGAGACTTGATCACTGTAGTCCAGATTCAGAAATTCACTTCAGGTACAAGGTAGGATTTTGTTTTGGATTAAGCAATCTTCATTTCAGTTTACTGTTACTGCTGTCAGTGAAGCAATTTCAGTTGGAGGGAGTATCAGTCTATATGAAATGATTCAGTCCTGCACAGTAATTAACAGAGACGCCTACATATGTTTTAAGAATGACGGAGCTTTACCCATCTCTTTTCTGGCTGTACTAAAAATGCACGTTAGCAAACTGGTTGGCATTACTTAACTACGCAATTCTAGAGAAAAAACTAGGTTTGTTATGAAGAAAGAACTGCCTCTGACACAAATGCAACAAAGGGATCTATCACTGACATGAAATGGGAGTTCTGAGAGCTGTTTGTTAAATGTGCTAGCTACTAAAAATAGTCTATTCAAAGATAAGCACTTTGATTTATAATTGGTGACTAATTTAGAAAAAGAAAATGTCAACTTTTGTTCTGTAATACAGGTGCTCCTTTACTTACAAACAGGTCAGGTTCCTGTCGTAAGAGGAAATGTCTGCAAGTCCAACACTCCCTTGATAATTAATGAAAAAGAGGGTATGTGCTCAAAATTGTACCAACCACCACCAAAACAGCACAAATGAACGCAGTGCACAATAAAGTCCAGAACCACAAAACAAATATTTTTTAAAAGTATTTTAATAAACATTAAGCACTTTCGTGCAAACACTTTCAGACTTCATCAGAACTGATGTTTATCATGCAGTGTAAGACATTCATTTGTGTGGTATTCAAATTCTGGACTTGTAAACTATTTTGTTCGTAAGTCTGAAAGTTCGTACGCTGAAAGGGTTTAAGTAGGGAAGCACCTGTAAAACACGACATTACACACCGGTGTCAAAAATTACACAATGACCTGAAATGCAATTTCTCCCTAAACTGATGTTTTAAGAACTTTGTTTCAAACTCCTACACCACATATGATATCCAAGTGGTTCATACCCTGACTTGACCATTTTCAACAATTTTTACTCCCTGAATATAATGTCTGTATCTCTAAAATGGTTTGACATAAAAGAGCAAACAATGGCTGGCCTCCTGCCCAATAAAGGGGAAACATGCAGCAAATGGGGTACTCATGTAGGCAGGGGTAGAATCGGGCAGTAAGCAGGATGACCACAGCTACTGGATGGGGAAAGGGAGAGCATAAAAATGCAAATAAGGGATTCCAGCACAGAGATCTTGTGAGCAGAGTTGCTGACCACCAGGAAAATCATTTTCCGTGAGACGAACTTCAGGGATGATAAACCAGTTTGCACAAGGAGGCAATGGAATTCAAGTTTCAAGTAAAAGCTGGAATCTTTAAAGAAGGACAAATGTGGAGAATCTCCTTTAAGCACTTACCACTCAATGTTGGGTCACAGTTCTGTTATTTAAAAGGCCATGATGTGCCGGAATGTCACAGACAAGCATTCTGACTATAAAATAACCAATCTGCAAGTTGTAATTCAAGATCACCAGCAAGTTGACTGACAGATGCAGCAAATGATAATACAACTCTGTGGAAAAAGAGGACCCTTACCAACTATCAGAGTGCATTTAATGAGTGGAAGGTTTCCTATCTGTCGTCAACAGCCTCAAGAATAACTACCAAAGGGCCAAGTAACAGCAAGGATTCTAAAAAGAAGAGATGTTCTGAGGTTGTGCTAGTTGTCTCCCCACCAAAGGTTGACTTATTTTGCTTCTGCAGGGATAAGAGTGTCCAAAACCTGCACATTCTCAGCCAAAAGCAGAAGACAATAATAGTAAATACTTGTATTTCATGTATGAATTCTGAGATGGAGCATTAATTCAGAGTGAATGTTGAAAAAGCTTTACAAAAATCTTTCCCATCACTGAAGATAGAAAGCATCTACCATTAATTCTTCCTTGCAATGCTGAAGACAGCAGAACAGGAGAAGGACCACATCTTCTAGTGTAGTGAAAAGATCAATCTCCCTTGTGCCACACTCCTAGAAAATCTAGAAGTAGTAGAATTAGACAACTCTTACCTTCAGGACAGGAACATATCTGGGGCTCATACAATCCATCAGCGACATCACCTGTCTCTGGTTTACAGTCAGACTGATAACAAACATACTCTGCTTCTCTGCAGAGGGATTACAAGTGTAGGTTACACTGTTTGTTTGCATACCCCAAAGTGTTCTGGAATTCTAACTGCAGCAGGATGAACTATGATCTTGACTCCCATTCCAGAGTATTCAAGAGACAAAAGCTACCCTTAACTACAGACAATTTATATAAAGCCGTTAATCATATAAGTCTGTTTCCCCTAAAACAGGGAGGATGTCATGATTGCCTTAGCCATTTGTGCAGACGAGAAGGAATAGCACTATACAGTATCTTGAGTCAAGCTCAAATAGGAAGGACTTCACCAAAATTATGTTGAGCGTCAGGGACTGCAACCAGTGTTCATTTGATTTTTTTTATGCCAAGACTGCATGGCCAAGGCTCTTGTGCAACACAACTCCTTCACCAAAATAAATGAGCAAGTATGTCCCATTCTGTACACACAATGATCTTTACATTATATACAGAAGTAAAGGTAATGTGTAAGTGGTAAAAACTGTTTATAAAGTCCACGTGCAAATTTTTGTTGTTGCATACTAGAGCTCTAAATAAAAGGGGTCATTTTTATTGGCTCACCTATTCAGTTAACAGATTTAAATAAAGTACACAATACAATTTAATGCAGGTGTAAAAATTATACTGCCTGGTCTGATGCCACAGGAAGTATGCACTTGTTTAACAATTACTTTCTAGTTACTAATGAAGTCTTGTACATAAAGTCTAAAATATCTTATCTAATGCTTGTAACATGTTTTTTGTATAAACTGTGAAAATTCCTGAACTGTTTAAAATTTGTAGTATTTAACTGTATAACAACTAGTACCTGTATGTTAGTAGTCTAGTAATCTCTTGGAGCTTATCTCCCCGGGACTCTACTGAAAATGGACATAAATCCAGTTAGACTATCCAGGTCAACAAATGTAAAATAAATCTTCTTCTTCTTCTTTCGGCTTTATTCCCGGTTAGGGGTCGCCACAGCGGATCACCTGTCCGCTCATGATTGGCAGTGGAGTTTTACGGTGTCAAGTTGCCAGCCCGGCGCCCAACCTTCCACAGAAGGCACATGCATGCACACATACCTAGGGCCAATTTAGAGTATCCAATCCACCTACAGCATGTCTTTGGGATGTGGGAGGAAACTGGAGCACCCAGAGGAAACCCTCGTGACCACAGGGAGGACATGCAGACTCCACACAGAAGGCACCCTAGCCGAGTATCGAACCGGAGAACCTCTTGCTGTGAGGCGGCAACGCTAACCGCTGCACCACCGTGGCCGCCCAACAAATGTAAAATAAATAAATAAAATAAATTTTGTGCCTGAGTTTGCACACTATCATTCCTCACTCACACACAGATATGCATACTATCATACCTCACTCACACATAGGTGTGCATTACTCACTCACACATAGATGTGCATACTATCACACCTGTCGCTCATCTGGTCAGGATAAAACAGACGAACTTCTGTGGGTTCTGTTCAAGCAGCTTTCTTATGTACAAACACATCAGGATTGAGGCTTAATAACTTTAACTTAGATAAACCTATAAACAAACTAGCTATCACACTCATACATGCTCACTCTCTGGTTGCACTCTCAAAATGGCACTGAAGCTAGCACATGCTTGCTATTTATATGCATGTGCTGTCCTTGGAAACATTTCCTAAAAGTACAACACACACACACACACACACACACACACACACACACACACACTCTATTCTACATCCTCCCTCTGAGTCATGCATTACTGATGACATTAACTGACATGCAATTGATACTAAATTCTTTGATATGCAATTATACAGAATTAAATACATATAAACAATTATGTCCAGGTTGCTGTGCATTTCACACTAGGTCTGGAAATACGACCAAATTGTGTGACATAGAAATCAGAACTAGGTCCGGCAACTGGGACTAGTTCTGCTGAATGTTCAACTTTAGGAACATCAGAAACGGAAGTAGACGTTAAGACACATTCTGCAACAGGAACATTGTCTGGATTGCTCTGAGATCTAGAGTCTGTATCACAGGAACAATGCTGTGATATTGATTCTGATACAGAAAGAAGACGTATGCAATTTCTCCTGTACTCCACACTCTCAGATTCCACGAAGTAGGATCTCAGCTCGGCACCTGTTACTTGATCAATCCAGTCAAAACCTTTCAGTGTTTGTATCCTTACTGTCTCTTCTCCTTTCAATAGAGGAATAAATCTGCTCGATTTACCATAGCTGGACTTCTGGAAAGAATGCTTTCTGAACAGTTGAGCTTTGATTGTTCTGTTGTTCTTTGCTTTAGGCCTCAAAAAACTGGAACTGATAGGCAAGTTTGTTCTGGTTTGCCTAACAGAAGTCTCTGAGCAGACGAGTCAAGTATACCATCATGGGGTATGCTTCTGAGATTGAGTAAATTCAAAAAGGCAATGGTATTATCATGCTTTGATTTCTCTAGTAATTGCTTTGCACTCTGTACTGCATGTTCAGCTAGTCCATTTGACTGTGGGTATTCTGGAGTACTAGTAACATGTACAAAGTCATATTCTTTTGCAAATTTCTGAAACAACTGACTGGTAAATTGGGTACCACTGCCAGAAATAATTTTGTGTGGACTACCATGGATTGAGAAATGACATTTCAACTTGGTGATAACAGCAATGGACATTAGGTTAGGTAGTAAATAGATCTCAAACCAGTTCAAATAAAAGTCTACCAACACTAAGAATGATTGTTCCACTATAATATATCATTGGCTACTGTTGACCAAGGTAGTTCAGGAACTTGACTTAGCTGAAGTGGTTCTTTTTGCAAATGTGGTTTAGTACTATTGCATACTGAACAAGAAGAAAGTACTGTATAAAATCTTGCTAGAGAAGGCCAACATACTAGTCCTCTTACCCTTCTTTTGATATATTCGGAACCTGGGTGACCACAATGCAAAATCTGGATGTATTCAAGTTGTAAGAAAGCAGAAACAACAATTTTAGGACGTTTGAAAATAAAGCCATCTTCCATCAACATTTCATCTCTGTAAGGAAAATAAGTTTGCACTTCAGGTGGTATACTAGATTGCTTAGACGTCCATCCAGAATTAATGAAGTGGTTGAGATTTTGCAAAATTGGATCAGTCTTTGTATGACCTTTCAGCTCATCAAGTTTTGTGGTAGAAAAATTATGCAATTCCATGACATCAAAGTCAAAATTCTCTGCATTAAGTTGTTCCATTATACTTCTGGGCGATCTCTATAAGGTATCAGCCAGATAAAGATGCTTGCCCTTTGTACAGACCATTTTGAAGTTGTACTTTTGCAGTCTGGGCATCATTCTTTGTAATCGTGCTGGAGCTGAATGCACAGGCTTCTTTCAAATAGTGACAAGAGGTTGGTGATCAGCTTCAATCTGAATAGCTCGACCATAAATATAACCATGAAATTTTGAACATGCAAATACTACTGCAAAAAGTTCTTTCTCAATTTGAGCATACTGCATTTCAGTTTGGGTAAGAGTTCTAGATGCACAGGCTACCAGTCTGCCTTCTTAAAGAATAGCTGCGCCAAGACCAAATTTTGAATCATCAAAGGAAAGAGTTACTGGTTTATTGACATCATAGTTTCTTAATGTAGGTGGGGTGGCAATTTTCTGCTTAAGGTCTTCAAATGCTGTCTGGGGCTGTTCCAACCTAGACCATGTAACATTTTTGCATGTCAGCTCTCTCAAAGGTGCTGTCAACTCACTGAAGTCTGGTATAAACTTGCCTAAATAGTTGACCATACCAAGAAAACATTGTAGAGCATGAACATTATCCGGTACTGGCATCTCGAGAATGGTTGCTTGCTTGTACGGGTCTGGTCGCAGGCCAGTGCTAGTAAATAAATGACCAACATGTTACTTTTGGTAGCCATTTGTACTTCAAAGGACTGAGCTTCAAGTTCACTTCACATGTCTGTCTAGAACTTTCTTAAGGTTTCTGTCATGCTCTGCTTCACCATTGCCTCCAAGCAATAAGTCATCTATTATTAAGGCACAAGGATAACTGAAAAAATTTGCTCCATTTACATGCGGAAAGACTTCACTTGCAGAATTTATTCCAACTGGCATCCTGAGGAATCTACATCTTCCAAATGGGGTACTGAAAGTAGTCAGTAGTGAAGATTTGCAATCAAGAATCACTTGCCAAAATGAACTTTTTGATCCAAGACAGAAAAAAACAGTGGTATTTGGTATTAGGGCTGCGACTTCCTCAACTGTATGCATAGGATGATGCAGTCTCTTTAATGCTTTGTTCAAATCCCTTGGGTCAATGCATATTTTGATTTCATCTGTACCTTTTTTGTGAGCTGCTACCATGGATGGCACCCATTCTGTAGGTTCTGTAACTGGACAAATTACACCTTGCTGCACCATTTTATCCAGCTGAGCTTTGACTTTATTCTGCATAGCTATCGGAACTTTTCTTGCTGGCCTGACCACTGGACTGATCTCTGGGTCTAACTTCATAGAATACACAAATGGAATCTTGTCTAACTTCTCATCAAAAACATCGACATACTCTGAGAAACTAGCTTCAGCAAAACTGGAATGGAGACATGTCCTTATATGATGAACTTCTTTAGTAAAGGAAAGCAGATTCATTCTCAAACTGTCTCTGAGACCCAATAATGATTACAAAGGTCTTCAGATTACATGGAATTGTAAGCTGTAGCAGTTCATCTCCTCACCTCCATAAGCAACAAGTTTCACACAACTGGCCACATTAAGTTGCTTACCAGCTCTCACCTTAGCAAATGTGTCTGCTCACATAACGTTACACTTTGAACCAGTGTCTACTTTGAGCTTGGTGGATTTACCATTGATCTGGGCAGTACAAAACACTTAGTTCTTTGCAACAAATTTACTGCATCAACCTTTTCACCAATTACTGATACACCATCTACGTAGAAAGTAGAGTTGCAGCTCTCTGTATGATCAACTTGCTTTTTTAAGTGACCCTTCTTTATAACTGTGTGAGGTTACTTGATCTGAAAAACTTTTGAAAAAGGTTCCATTTTTTACACTTGTGGCATTGCTGACCAAATGCTGAGCACTATTTCTTTTAGACTCATGATTGGCATTACAGTTGTGACAGTTAACAATAAAGCTTGATTTGGGTTTTGCTGACTCACCCTTGTACTGCACTGAGCATGCCCTTTTTACTGAACTAGTCTTAGAACTTGCCACACTCGGATGGGTTATAGCTGCCATGTGCTTAGGCCTGCTTCTACTAGCCACATGTTACATGCTATCTACATTTGCTCTGGAGCTTGCTGAAACCATGCTCTTATCACTTGCAAACATACTTGAGTGCCTTTCTGAAAAATTCATGGATTTGACAATTCTCAATAGCTTTGTTCGGTGTTAAATCACTGTCATGAAGCAAAATCTTTCTCACTGCAGCACTATTAATACCACACACAAGCCTGTCCTTTATCAAGTCATCTTTTAAATCACGAAACCTACAAGTTTTAGCTATGTTCCTCAGGTCAGTAATATAAGCTGCAAAGGTTTCTCCTGGCTTTTGATCTTTTGTGTAAAACAAATGCCTCTCTAATGTAACATTTGCCTGGGGGTGCACATTTCCCTGAATTTGCATTCCAAACACTCAGGGTCCTCCCTTGATTCTGCCTGTAAAACAATATGATGGTTTTCCCCTTCTCCTTCATATACTGCTGATGCATATACAAATGAACGCTCACTTTCAATGGCCTCTGACCCAGCTAAGTTTAGCAAAATGAATGCCCTAGTGCATGCATCTTTGTCAGAATAAGCTGTTTGTATAAAAAATATCACAGTCTTACTCAAATATTCTCCAATTCTCTGCAATACTCTGATCAAACACAAGTGGTGATAGTTTTCGAAATCCATTTGTCATGCCAATAAATTATAGTAAAACACAATGCAACCCAAGTCCACTTGTAATTATATGAACATGCACACATATACATAAGCCACAAATTTATGCTAACATTTGTAACTATCCCCAATAGCACAACAACCCTCTGAATAACTGAACTTTGCAAAATAAGTCTCCTGGGCGCAAGAATACTCTTGAAATCACTGCACTGTAAGAAATCACCTCTTATCAGTGTAAGAAACATTACAAATTAACTGTATTGTGCAAATAAACTGGGCAGAAGAAGCTCAGAGTAAAAAAATGTTCAAAGTAACTGCACTTTGCGAATAAACAGTACACAGCACACTGAAACTTTCCCAAAATGGCTGTATTTTGCTAAACCACTCTGTACAGTGCAAGAAAC